>NC_135658.1:36645944-36936081 GCF_964188315.1 Podarcis muralis
CTGTCGACGATACACTAACATGAAGTTCTAGCAGCAAAAATATATATATTGTGCATTGTAGTAGTTAAGAGAGGAGCGAAAAAGCCATTTCCCCCCAAATCTTAGGAACTTCAATTTCTATAATGTGAGAATAATGATATGTGTGTTACCTTAGAGAGTTTCTGAAGTGGTTTAGTTGTAAGAGGTAATGTGATTATTATTATTGTTGTTGTTATTATTATTATTTCTATATACATAAAAATGTAAGGTGGTCATCACAGTCTGCAGTTGGTATGGCCACCAACAGGCAGCCACATCAACTGCAGCATGAGGAATGGCAGGCAGGTCCAGTTGAGCTGTGAAGTGCTTCTTCCCTCTGTTAAATGTACTTAAAGTGATTTTTAGCAAACAGTGTGGAGGCACTTCACACAGCAGGTTAGCAAGAACCTCCCTCCTTTAAATCAAGGCGGGGCTTGAGTGGAAGGATAGGAGATTGTGGTGGGCTGTGCATGGATAAGGTGGAGTAAGCTGTGGAAGGATAGGCAAGGGGGTGAAGTGGTGGAAAAGGAAGGGGTTTTGCCAGATGCGGGGGAAAGTCAAATGGAATAGGTGGCGATGGCAAGTGGAGCAAGCAGGGTTGACAGACCCTAGTTGTTGTTATTATTTCTTACTCTTTGCCATAAGGTCCAGAGGAAAGGGTTGCAACATTATTAAAAGGCAATATTAAAAATTAGTAAAAACTATTTCCAGTCAATTTCCAGAATATGGTAAGTCTTAAAAATATGTGTTTATAGGCCAGGAAAGTATATTTCAGAAACTATACAATCATAATGCTAGACACATGGACTGCTGTGGGTGGGAGAATTCCACTACAGGCATGACCATTTTGCATGGGGGTTCCATTCCTGGTCTCTGCATGTGTTGGCAAAGCATGCCTAAGCCCCCCTGCTACCTTTCCACCTCCCCATTCTGCCTTCTTCTGGGTCCAAAAGGACGCGCACAGTGGTCGCTTATCAATTGGATTCACACAGAATGATTCCCACCTGTTTTTAGGGATTGCCACAGAGAAATCTCTCTTTTGGGCTTTCTCACACTTCTAAGGGTGACAGAACTACCAAGAGGGGCGCCTCTGTCCATCTTAAAGCCCAAGAGAGACTCTAGGGAATGACAGAATCATGCTATCTTTTTTGGCAGTATTTTTGTTTCTGTTTTGAAAAAATACTGATTCACATTGAAGGTAAGGCATATAAATTTTGAAAGTATAATGGACTGGCTGAACCCAGTTGTACCCTTCCATTCACAGAACAGCATTTGATAGTAGAGGGAGGGAAGTTGATTATTGTTGATTACTCCTTTGTCCTGCAATTCCTGAAAATCTACCCCAGAACAACCTGGAAGTTAGTGTAGGATGCTGCAAGGGCGAGGGGGGAATCCTTTCTCTTCTGTTTGTGAAGACCCCCATCAGATAAAAGACTATTCTGTAAACTCCAGACTCCTTTCATTCACAAAAGGGCAGTGTAAGATACAACTCTATGCATATCAAGAGCACGTAGACCCGCTCATTGCTAATACTATTTTTACAACTTCTGAGAATGTTTTGGTCTACTCATTCTCTAAGTTGCTTAAAGGTAAAAGTAAAGGGACCCCTGACCATTAGGCCCAGTCGTGGCCAACTCTGGGGTTGCAGCGCTCATCTCGCTTTATTGCCCGAGGGAGCCGGCGTACAGCTTCTGGGTCATGTGGCCAGCATGACTAAGCCGCTTCTGGCGAACCAGAGCAGCTTACCTTCCCGCCGGAGCGGTACCTATTTATCTACTTGCACTTTGACATGCTTTCGAACTGCTAGGTTGGCAGAAGCAGGGACCGAGCAATGGGAGCTCACCCTGTCACGGGGATTCGAACCACCGACCTTCTGATCGACAAGCCCTAGGCTCTGTGGTTTAACCCACAGCGCCACCCGCGTTAAGGCCCTAAGTTGCTTAGAATCACCCAAACTGTTCTTCTTTTCTTGTCCATAGTGTGTGTGTGTAATTGTAGGCATCAATATTGCTGAGAATGATTTTAGAAAAAAGAAGTACAGACCACCTTCCAGCAACCTTTAATTAAATTCTTAATGGCATGGTAAAAACGTCATGCTGCCAACAGGAAGAAATTTTCATTAAAAGAATGACATGCAAGTTCAAGATTTAATTGATCAATAATAATTAGAAAGCAAAATGATAAATGGGCATGATAACAGATATGTATCAGACAGTCTCTATGGTGGTATAATTTCAATGATCAATGGAAGATACAAAGGATTGCTTAACATTATGCACACTGCAAGGCTATGCATACCATTCCCCCCCCCCCCCCGCTAAGATTAGGGGAACTTACCTCCATGTAAAGGCTCTTATTATTGCTGTCTAAGCCTGTAATTCTGTACAAACTTACCTGAAAGGAATGTGTGCAAGAGACTTTACTTTTGAATAAACATGCATAGACTTGTGCTGGAATGAAAAGAGTAATGAAAATACTGTATTGCATAAAGTCTATTAAAATATTTTATATTGTTTTGATTTTATTAGAGTTTAATTACTTTTTAATGATTGTCTTTTGTATGTTTTTAGCTTTTTGTATTTTATTTGCGTCATTTTAATTAAGATATAGCTTAGCTAATGTATGGTTATATCTGTTAATGTGAAGGCTACTTTAAGAATCTTGGATATGCATATAGTACATGTACAATGTTATAGATATTACAATGCATGTAACATACATAGTAATGGGTATGTAATATGAAACAATTGTTTATATTTTTAGCAAAACTCGGGGGGAATAATAACTCACTTATCACTGAGATGAAGGAGCAAGATGAAAATTAGAAAAGAAAATCAATGCAGATAAGCTTGACATTGAGCTTTTCAAAAATTCCATTGCTACTCAGCACTTATTTGGCTAAATTTTCTTTACATCGGAGATTGTGAGGACATATTCCCTCCAGCAAACTTAGGAGTCCCACACAAATATGGCAATATTATTTCTGATGTATGTGAAATAGGATACCCGGCTATTTACATTTATTGGAGCTTATTTGTAGAAATGTGGCAAAAAAGTATAACGAGAGGAAATATGTTTTATAAATGATGCCAAAAGACACTGTGGAAGAAAGATTAGCAATGCAACTCTTTATATCTCTCCCTTCTCACATCACTTGGCCAATACAAGCTCCGCTGAAAGCAGCCTATGATCAGTCTTGGCATTCCAGACCCCTCAGTCTTTTATTAGCTTGCAGACACAAGTGCCTGTAGCTAGAACGAACTGACATTTCAAAAGTTCTTGGCGTCATTCAGGAGAAAAGCCTTACACATTACTGGATGACTTTAAGATAATGGGGACATTTTCTTTCTTGCATACCACAGCTTAGCTCTGGTTTAAATTATTTCATCTTTCCCCACCATGACAAACATACTTTAAAAGGTCATGAGTTCATTTCTGGTTTGGGAACTCCTTCCTTCAATTAAATGCTGACATTTTCTATTATTATAACATGATATTGCCAGTAGCATCATTTAAGGAACTGTAACTAACCTAGATATTGGTTAATATCAATGCTTCAACCCTACCACAATTTATAGTTCATTCCTAACTTAGATATATTTTTTAAAATATAATAGACTGAGTTTCTGATTATAGCTTAAGACCAATATTTTTTTTCATTATTGTGTCTCTAATATTAACCCCACAGAACTTTAAACATATTTATTTCTTTTCTCTTTTAAGTTTCTCTTAAGCAATGAACTGGCCAGGTCATCATCTGCATGTAGTTTCACATTTTTCTAAACTTAAATTCAGTTCTCCACATTTCCACACCAGTTTGCTCGGGGAAGTCAACATGGAAATTATTCAGCATTTTAGTGAGTATTTCTCCTAATACACTGGTACCTTGGGTTACATATGCTTCAGCTTACAGACTTCGCTAACCCAGAAATAGTACCTCAGGTTAAGAACTTTGCTTCAGGATGAGAACAGAAATCGTGCTCTGGCGGTGCGGCAGCAGCGGGAGGCCTCACTAGCTAAAGTGGTGCTTCAGGTTAAGAACAGTTTCAGGTTAAGAACGGACCTCCAGAACGAATTAAGTACTTAACCTGAGGCACCACTGTATAACAATTTTTGTATGTTATTTTTATGAATAGATACATTTATATGCACATGTGACATGAAGGCTTGCAACATCAACCCCACCGTGTGAGAGTCCCTTGCAGACAACCACAGTGCCTGGAAACAGACAGGTCAGCAGTAACCAGAGGAGGAATGACTGCTGAGAGGAGTGCAGAGAAGAGAAATGCTGTGGTGCATCTGCAGCACCGCCACCAGATGCCTTCATCTGCCCCAGCTGCAACAAAACATGTTTCTCCCTCATCTGTCTCTACAGCCACAGCAGGTGTTGTAACCTACCAATGGTTTGACTTCACCCAGAAAGGTGCACTCCTCCATTGTCTCCCAAGAGGGATGGATGCTAACTTTATATGCATTTTTGTGCACATCATTTGGCTGGGGAGCTGCATTGCAAAATTCAGAGAAGTGTGGCTTTCAAAAGATGGCTCTGTTTCAGTTCATGCACTTGTTTCCAAAAGTGGGAATTAGGTAAATTTGACTTTAAATGAGAACTGAATTGAATTTCTACATGTCAGAAATTTTTAAACAATGGGTTTCCACTAAGATTCAAAATGAACTTTGATTTTCAGTCATGTTTGATTTCTTCGTCTGTAACCTTCCAATATAACTGCTCTGAGACTCCAAAAATAACTTCACATGTTCATCCCTCATTGTTAAAAAGCAATATTGTCAATAGTTGCTTCACCATGTAGGGTGAAGAGTGGCCTATATAGATTGGACATAAAATAATACCAGTAAACTAAGTTTCTTCCTTTCTGGGCCACCTCTACCATTCAGCAGAGGAAACAGCCCTGCTGGCAAGATGTTGGGAACCAGAGCTGTGAGTGACATTCATTCTGCCCTAGTCTGCTGGTGCTATGGATGATACTGCCATATCACTAGGTTTGGAATAAAGTTCAATTGTGAGTTCAGTCGGCTTCTGTATTGGAAATAAAGGGATAGCTATCTTTTCTGCTTCAGGCAGCAAAACACTTCAAACTGGTCCTGTTTCCTCTTAAGCCCCTTCCAACATCTTTCCATACTCTAGACTGTATTCAGGTAGCACTTTGCTCCATACTCCTGATGTTTCCTTGCCTGATAATTTTTGGACCCCCTCAATCATCTTGAGAAGCTGGCGCCTCTGATTAGCAAATACTGATTAAAAAACACTTAGCTAAGATGAAGCATGTAGTTGACAAGGAAAGTGTGAAAAGGGCAATGGGAGAGGTAGCAACAGTAACTCAGTCTTAATATGCAAGTGAATATATGATATTTATCTTAATATTTTATGAACTCATAGGCTCTAATCCAGTCATGAAGAGAAGATTACTAGCCAGACTGTTTAGGCAACAATAAGTTGCAGAATTCATTTTAAACTAAATGAAAGGAATTAAGCACTTCTGCAGAGACTTCTAGGATCACAATTGATCAATTTTCCCCTAATAGCTGAAACAGCAAAGCTAGATAAATATTCAGCACAATATTCATTGAGTGATCCAAGAATGAGCATTTTTAAAAGTTGGTAAACTAAGGTATTACACAAGGGGGGAGAAGATTACCATGTGTCTAACATTCCACAGCTGGAAAAAATAAATATAGCAAGCAATCCGAGCTCAAGAAAGTGCTGAGACAGATAGTTTGGAGTGTGTTTAATACCTCAGAGAATTGGAAAAGGGGAGGAAGAAATGATGACTGGGACTGGGAAGATAAGACAGACTTTTTAAAAAAGATTTGGATACTTAGGGTTATATCCATCAATGAATGAGCAGTGTTCTACTCATACAGTGAGACGACTTCTTCTCTCTTCTCTCTGCACACCACCAAAATCTGCTCCAAAGGTTCTACCAAACCTCTGGAGCAGTTTTCACATGGGGAGTCTGCAGGGGGATGGACATGAGATTTTGTGTGCTCATTTTGTATTTTTATGCTGCAAACTGCCCTTTGATCTTTGGATGGGTAATAAATAATAATAATAATAATAATAATAATAATAATAATAATAATAATAATAATAATAATAATACAGTAGGAGACTGTTGACCAAGGAGAATAGCAGCATTAGATACAAGCCATCATTTGCCCTACTGTCATCTTCTGGGGAGGAAAAAGTTGCTCAGGTGCAGTTAATTGGCTTCCTGTTTACCAAGCAAGGGAAACTGAGATAGCATAAATTTATTCCACAGAATCTCAGAGGAGTAAATGCTGCCCAGAGCTTTCCCCTTCTTCTTGAAATTAGAAGATAAATTGTAAGTAGCTGTAAGCTGTGCCGGAGGAAGGCTTTTGGCTGTTTTCTCAGTATTGACATATTTTCAAGGAACAAAACCATAACACTTGTTTTGATGAAACTACATGCCATTAGTCTATAAGAGCATGGGAGCCTTTCCAATTGAAGAAAGGCATTGATGGGTAAGACTATAGGCAAGCAATTTCTTTTTTATTTCTCTTAACCCCAAATAGTATGGTCAACATCTAATGTTTGGGTTGCTTTATTGAGTGCTGCTTCTGCCATTCTACTTTGCACTTGCAGATTAACCTTATTGGGTAACCTACTGGGTGCACTTTCTCTTTATTGCCTGCATAACATAAGCCTTAGTGTCTATAGAAAATCTGTCACCTAAAGAGTACAATACACAGAACAGGCATTCATTAAGACTCATAACTGAGTCTGGAGAGGTGGATAAGTATTATTATTGCCATAATCATTTTACAAATTGGTTACATGCAGCCAAGGAATTGTTTAGTGAGTTAATGCAATTCACACAATGTGTCAATGAGAGTTTTGGCTCAGTGTCCTGTGATTTTACAATATGTATGACGTTCTTCCTTGTATTATGAAATAGGGAAGGCCAGTGTCAACTTCAGCCTCCCTCATTTTCTAATCTTAAATTCAGTGGTCCACATTTCCACATCAGCATGCATTAAAAAAAAAAAATTCTCATGAAAATTCCTCAGCATTTTAGAGCAAATTTCTCCCAATATGCACATTTTGGGTACATGGTTTTGCCAAATACACAAATTTTACAAGCAATTTCTCTTAAAATAATCATTTTTTAAAAAAAAATATTTCCACCAATATAACCATTTTTATGTACATTTTGAACACATTACTCGGTGGGGGAACTACATTACAAAATTCAGATTACAGATTTAAAAGGAAGGCTGTGTTTCTGCATTGTTTCAGACAGTGAGAATTAGATAGGTTAAATGCAAACAGAATTGAATTTCTCCCCTCTCCTCCTTAGGAACTCAAAACAGTAAAGTGACTGATGCCATTCAGGTGAGGAAGAAGAGAGGGAGCAGAAAATGTAAGAATGCAGAGGAATTTACAACTGCAGACAGCTAGTCTGTGCCTCAACAACCTGTCAACTGTCAGGACAATTCTCAATTCAAAACAAAAAAGGGCCGTAAGCATTTTTCAGATCAGAGCACAGTCCAAAGTCCAAGTTTGTGGTGGCTGCTCCTTGTGACACCTCCCTCGCCAGACCCTCTGCTCATCTTCCGATCATCTCCTTGAGACACAGATATAAGAATGTCTTGAACTGTTGTTGCCCTTTTATTACCGCCCTCGGGTTACAGTTCAAAAGGCTGCTGGAGGAGTCCTGCTGAAATTGCTTTGTTGACTGCAGACGATGTGGCTTATGGGTGTGTCACATTAAAGCCTGGTTTGCTTCTGCTTTTGAAGAAGTTTTGCGTCAGACCCCTTTGTCCTCAAGCCTGCTCCTCTTGGCCTGTGTACCAGCAAAGAGCTGTCTGAGAGGCACTTGAAACTGCAGGATTGACAGAGAGCCAGGACAATATGTGGGAAGCGGTAAAATATAACTAATTTAGTTTCCCTATTTGCAGTGTCTAACCTCCTTGCACAGCACCACCTACTGGCCTTTGGGCTAAAGAGGGAAGGACGACAAAACACAAAACAAACTAACAGAAATGAACTTAATAAACACTGTCTGCTATAATAATGATTATTATAATGTCCTGTGAAGGTCAGGAATTATTCTGCCCTGTTAAAAGAAATCTCATCTGTAATTAATCAGCTTAGGAGTAGGAAGGCTGCTGGGATTAATTATATCCCTGCGGAGCTTATTACAGAAAACCAGCTACAATGGTGCATCAGGGTTGAATGCCCTTTTTACTATAGTAAATAGGTATGATCCCTTCTTGGTGGGAGAGAGTCATCACAGGGGGACATTTTTCCTTTTTTAAAAGAGTCAATTCAAATTAATGATCCAGGCAACTATAGACCCATCAGTTTTCTATCAATTATGGGGAAGTTGTATACTAGATTGAATATGTTTGGTGCCTTGCTGAAAAATATACAAGACCTCTGCAAGGGAAACTTTACTGCCATGGATTTAAAGGCAATTTTTTATTTTATCCCAGAGTACAGAAAATGGATGGCATTCTTGTGGATAAAAACTCCCCCCCCCCCCTTTGGCATATTAAAGCTTTGTATAGCTATACCCTTTTACAAATCAAATTTTGCTGCAGGGTGCAACCCACAACCTGCAAATAGAATGGGAGCAGGGTGGTCATGTCTGCAGTTCAAAGGGTTTCTAGATATATTGCAATCACCCTTACAGATTATTTTAGACTCTCTCAAATCCAAGCCTTTCCTCTTTTGTTCCTGCATCCTGTCTCCTTTTCTGGAGTGATATGCTATCTACAGCTGCTGCATTTGGAGCTTTCTGCCAGCTCCAGTGTACCCTTTATCTATCTACAGCTGCTGCATTTGGAGCTTTCTGCCAGCTCCAGTGTACCCTCTATCTCTCTCCTGCTGCCCAGGAGGACTCCCCTGAGTGAGTGCTTGAGGGCCCTGCTCCTTCCTGCCACTTACCATCTGGCCCAGGGCGGGGCCTGAAGCCTCATAAGGACTGCGTGCTGCTTGCGGCCTGCTGCCCAGGAAGACTCCCTGAGTGAGTGCTTGAGGGCCCTGCTCCTTCCTGCCACTTACCATCTGGCCTCGGGCGGGGCCTGGGGCCTCATAAGGACTGCGTGCTGCTTGCGGCCTGCTGCCCAGGAAGACTCCCTGAGTGAGTGCTTGAGGGCCCTGCTCCTTCCTGCCACTTACCATCTGGCCTCGGGCGGGGCCTGGGGCCTCATAAGGACTGCGTGCTGCTTGCGGCCTGCTGCCCAGGAAGACTCCCTGAGTGAGTGCTTGAGGGCCCTGCTCCTTCCTGCCACTTACCATCTGGCTTGGGGCAGGGCCTGACAGGCCTCATAAGGACTGCGTGCTGCTTGCGGCCTGCTGCCCAGGAGGACTCCCCTGAGTGAGTGCTTGAGGGCCCTGCTCTTGCCACTTACCATCTGGCTTGGGGCGGGGCCTGAAGCCTCATAAGGACTGCATGTTGCTTGCTGCCTGCTGCCCAGGAGGACTCCCCTGAGTGAGTGCTTGAGGGCCCTGCTCCTTCCTGCCACTTACCATCTGGCCCAAGGCGGGGCCTGACAGGCCTCACTAGGACAGTTATTGCCGGAGGGGCACAGAGTGTTTTTAAAATGTTTTTAAAAAAAATTCTTTGGATTTTTTGTATGTGGGGGGTGGGGGTGGGATGGATGTGTGGTTGGGTTTGGGGAATTATTTTTTTATTATTATTTTGATGTTGTTGTAATTTTTACATTTTTTTGTTTGTATTGTTTTATTGATTTTGTTTGTTTGTTTAAGGTGTTATTTTGTTCTTAGGGGGAGGGGTCAGGGCTGCCGGGGAGTGGGCCCCAGCCCACAAAATGGCTGGGGCATGTTCCACAGGGGGGGATGCACTGGGACAACTGATCTCAGTGATCACGGGTAGGAGGAGGAGTTACGCTAAGACTAGACCATGTCATTACAGAGGGGGCAGGTTTAGTCGTTGTCTGAGGACTATTCCTGCCTCCGGGTCTGGTCCTGACCGGATGGATACTAGAATCAGCAAGGGATACCCACATGACCTGAAAGTGTTGCTGTGCAATGCCAGGTCAATGATTCATAAGACCACTGCCATCCATGACGTGATCATGGATGGAGGACTTGACCTGGCATGTGTGACAGAGACTTGGCTGGATGAAGCAGATGGGCCTGTCCTTGCTGCTGCTTGTCCACCAGGTTTCTCTTACGCACAGCAACCCAGGTCATGTGGGCGGGGAGGGGGGGTTGCAGTGATTTTTAGGAAGTCATTAGTTTGCACCAGGCGTCCTATTGGGAAGACCCAGTTTTCTGAGTGCATGTTCTGGAAGTTGGGCAATAGGGGCAGTACAGGATTCCTTTTGGTGTACCGACCTCCCCGCTGCACCAAGGATTCCCTGTCCGAGCTGCTTCAGGTCGTGGCGGATGTTCTCCTGGAGACACCTAGCTTGGTCGTCCTAGGGGATTTTAACATCCATGCCGACACGACCTTACAAGGGGCCGCTCGGGACTTCGTGGAAAGCATGGCCTCCATGGGGCTGTCCCTGAATAAGTCTGGCCCTACCCATAGCCGTGGACATGCCTTGGACCTGGTGTTTACCTCTATGGATGTTGGTGATCTGACACTAAGTAAAAGCGAAACGAAAGAAGTGCCATGGTCAGATCACTTCCTGGTGCAACTGGACTTCTCTGCGACCCATCCCCTCTGCAGGGAGGTGGGACCAATTCGGATGGTCCGCCCCCGCCACCTAATGGATCCAAATGGTTTCCAGAGAGTGGTAGGGGATGCTTTATCCCATGTTGATGGCCTTTCAGCCGATTCCCTGGTGGCCCGCTGGAATGTGGAGTTAACCAGGGCTATTGACTGTTTGGCTCCGAAGCGCCCTCTCCGATTGCATGGAGCCCGGACAGCCCCGTGGTTTTCCACGGATCTGAGGGCAATGAAACAATCGTTGAGACGGCTAGAGCGCCGGTGGCGGATAACTCATTCCGAATCTGACCGGACACAGGTTAGAGCTCAACGTCGAGCCTACCAAGTGGCGATAGCGACGGCGAAGAAGAATTTCTTCACCGCCTCTATTGCATCTGCAGAAAACAGCAGCAGGAGACTTTTTCAGGTGGTTCACAATTTAGCGGAACCACCTGCAACATTGGGGCCCAGTACGGGCCACATGTTCTCCTGCAATGATTTTGCAAAGTTTTTTGCAGATAAAATCGCTCAGATTCGGGAAGAAGTAGACTCCACCGTGGGAGCAGGGCCGGGGCGGGAGAGTGCTAGAGTTCTGTCTAGTCAAGTTGAGTGGAATCAATTCCAATCTGTTACCTCCGAGGATGTGGACAGGCTGCTTGGACGAGTGAAACCAACCACCTGTCTCCTGGATCCTTGCCCATCCTGGCTTATAAAAGCTAGCCGGGAAGGACTGGGCGATGGGCTTCGTGGGGTGGTGAATGCTTCCCTCCGTGAGGGAGCCTTCCCAGACCCGCTGAAAGAGGCGGTTATTAAACCGCTTCTTAAAAAACCATCTTTAGATGCGGCCACGATGGCCAATTATCGCCCAGTCTCAAATTTTCCATTCCTGGGCAAGGTGATTGAGCGAGCGGTTGCCGAACAACTCCAGGCACGCCTGGAAGAAGCGGACCATTTGGATCCCTTCCAGTCGGGATTCAGGCCTCATCATGGGACCGAAACTGCCTTGGTCGCACTGGTTGATGATCTCCGGCGGGCTAGGGACAAAGGTGAGAGCTGTTTCCTAGTTCTGCTGGATCTCTCAGCGGCGTTTGATACCATCAACCATAGCATCCTTCTGGACCGTCTTGAGGGGCTGGGAGCTGGGGGCACTGTCATACAGTGGTTCCACTCCTTCCTCCTGGGCCGTGTTCAGAAAGTGGTGGTGGGGGATGAGTGTTCAGACCCCTGGGCTCTCACTTGTGGGGTGCCTCAGGGTTCTGTCCTCTCCCCCATGCTTTTCAACATTTACATGAAGCCGCTGGGAGAGATCATCAGGAGGTTTGGGCTGGGTGTTCATCAGTATGCCGATGATACCCAGCTCTACCTCTCTTTTAAATCAGAACCAGTGAAGGCGGTGAAGGTCCTGCGTGAGTGTCTGGAGGCGGTTGGAGGATGGATGGCGGCTAACAGATTGAGATTGAATCCTGACAAGACAGAAGTACTGTTTTTGGGGGACAGGAGGCGGGCAGGTGTGGAGGATTCCCTGGTCCTGAATGGGGTAACTGTGCCCCTGAAGGACCAGGTGCGCAGCCTGGGAGTCATTTTGGACTCACAGCTGTCCATGGAGGCACAGGTCAAATCTGTGTCCAGGGCAGCTGTTTACCAGCTCCATCTGGTACATAGGCTGAGACCCTATCTGCCTGCGGACTGTCTCGCCAGAGTGGTGCATGCTCTGGTTATCTCCCGCTTGGACTACTGCAATGCACTCTACGTGGGGCTACCTTTGAAGGTGACTCGGAAACTACAATTAATCCAGAATGCGGCAGCTAGACTGGTGACTGGGGGCGGCCGCCGAGACCATATAACACCGGTCTTGAAAGACCTGCATTGGCTCCCAGTACGTTTCCGAGCACAATTCAAAGTGTTGGTGCTGACCTTTAAAGCCCTAAACGGCCTCGGTCCAGTATACCTGAAGGAGCGTCTCCACCCCCATCATTCTGCCCGGATGCTGAGGTCCAGCGCCGAGGGCCTTCTGGCGGTTCCCTCATTGCGAGAAGCAAAGCTACAGGGAACCAGGCAGAGGGCCTTCTCGGTAGTGGCGCCCGCCCTGTGGAACGCCCTTCCAGCAGATGTCAAAGCGATAAACAACTACCTGACATTCAGAAGACATCTTAAGGCAGCCCTGTTCAGGGAAGTTTTTAACATGTGATTTTACTGTATTTTTGGTTTTTATGGAAGCCGCCCAGAGTGGCTGGGGAGGCCCAGCCAGATGGGCGGGGTATAAATAATAAATTATTATTATTATTATTATTATTATTATTATTATTATTATTATTATTATATGTAAGGTAAGGTAAAGATAAAGGACCCCCAGATGGCTAAGTCCAGTCAAAGGCAATTATGAGTTGCGGCACTCATCTTGCTTTTCAGGCCAAGGGAGGAGGCATTTGTCCACAGACAGCTTTCTGGGTCATGTGGTCAGCATGACTAAACTGCTTCATGACTAAACAGGACACTGTGACAAGTGCCAGAGCACACGGAAATGCCATATTCTTTCCCGCTGCAGCAGTACCTAATTATCTGCACTGGTGTGCTTTCAAAGTGCTAGGTTGGCAGAAGCTGGGACAGAGCAACGGGAGCTCACCCCATCACACGGGTTCGAACTGCTGACCTTCCAATTGGCAAGCCCAAGAGTCTCAGTGGTTTAGACCACAGCGCCACCCACCTCCCAGCAGCCATGAACACTGTAGCTGTGGGAATTGGCCCTTTTAGCATTCCTTGAGTGTTCCTTGTGTTCCTCTTTCTGTTTTGTGATGCTGTGTGAGAACACCAGAAGGGGGCATTGGTAGCCTCCAGTGTAACATAATGTAGAATTAACAGAGCCAGGACTTTATTTTCCTAGTTGTAACCTCAAACCTCCTTGCACAGCACCATCTACTGGCCTTTGGGTTAGTATAGGCAATACCACAGTAACTCCACAGCATTTTCCAGCTACTTATTCTCAGGACAAATGGTATCAGGATAGGAACTTTAAAAAAAAACATGAATCCCAGAACACTTTGTTTATGCACTGAATTTATCTGGCCACTTCATAACATTTATTTTCAAATATAAGAATTCAAATGTATTACAAAGTAAAAACACAATTAAAACACAGGTGTTGAATCAACCTGAACCATAAAAACTAAGTTATTTAAACAGCCTGATCTTCACTTTTAATGGAAAACTTCCACAAAGATGGCACTAAGTGAAATTCTCTGAAATTCCCTAGGAAAAATTTAATGAAATTCTAACTCTGTCCACTAATAGGGTGAATGATTTTGAGATGCTCTTTGAGCACAGCTCCAGTTTCAATATAGAGTATTGGAAATACTATATGTTAATATGAATTAAATATCATCACATTCATACCATATAGTGAAAGCACATGACTCCCTGCCCCAAACTGTGCTTTGTTAAGGGTGCTGGGAAGCATAGTTCTGTGAGGGACAAAAGACAGTTCACAGATTATTTGGGAAAAGCCATATCCTTTAAATGTACTTAAGAAGTAAGGCGTGGATGTGACCATAGTGTGGTCTGCTTAACAACTTAATATGCTTTTAAAAATACATAATATCTGTATTTTATTGCAAGGAAGAAACGAAGTGAATGTATGATGGTGATATTTAATTTGTAAAACAAACAACAACAAATTATGCTTGTTGCTTCTGAGTGAATGTTAGATATCCCTTCAGGTATCTTTTTTGTAGTTTTCTTTGCTTTTTACTAGCACTTTTACATGGTGTGAACAGTATCTGTCTCCCATTCTTTCCATCATTTTTAAGTACCTTCATTAGGTTGCTTTAAAACCCTTTTTGTCTTCAATAAGAATCTAATTATGGCTCCCTAAAGGCTGTGGTTGTCCAAAGGAGTCTAAAGTATTCAGTAATCAAAAACCCGAAGTACTCCAGTGAGTGCTATCTCATTCCCTAATTCACTCAGCTTCCCTTTAATGCTAACTCTATTTTTCATGGTAAAATAGGTGAAACTTTGCCACCACAAGAGCCAGGTGGCAACACTCCTACTGGCCTGGATCTGGTCGAAATGGGAGCAGACGGGGTTTTGCCCTGGTTCTGCCTGCTTGCAGCTGTGTGAGGCTCCAGCCCCCGCCCCCATAAAAGGGGCAAGTGTAGCACAGGATGGGATAGCAGCAGGAATAAGGAGAGGCTGGCCTCACCACACAAACTTTGCTGTCCTTTCTCAACATGGGTGATGAGGAGACAGTGACCAGCTGGCACGGCCCCTAAGGCACCTGAAAGCCAAAGAGCTCACCCACCAGGCATATCTTCCTCCAAAGCAGCGGATGGAGGTGGCTTCAGGAAGTGCACCCCAGTAATTCACTATCTGCCCTCCCTAGAGCAGGAAGAGAGGACTGCTACCCAAGGGATCTGTGGGCCACCAGAACTTTGGAAGTTGGTGAGTCAGACCATTGATCCATCTATTGCTATTGTCTACCCTGACTGGCAAGGGACATGGGTGGCGCTGTGGGTTAAACCACAGAGCCTAGGACTTGCTGATCAGAAGGTCAGCGGTTCGAATCCCAGCAATGGGGTGAGCTCCCGTTGCTCGGTCCTTGCTCCTGCCAACCTAGCAGTTCGAAAGCATGTGAAAGTGCAAGTAGTTAAATAGCTACTGCTCCGGCGGGAAGGTAAACAGCGTTTCCGTGCGCTGCTCTGGTTCGTCAGAAGCGGCTTAGTCATGCTGGTCACATGACCCGGAAGCTGTACGCCAGCTCCCTCTGCCAATAAAGCGAGATGAGCGCCACAACCCCAGAGTCGGCCACGACTGGACCTAATGGTCAGGGGTCCCTTTACCTTTACCCTGACTGGCAGCAGCTCTGAAGGATTTTAGACAGTGGTCTCTCTCACCCCGGCCTAGATATGACAGCCTTGAATATGGGATCTTCTGTATGCAAATTGATACTCTCTGTGCCATCAGTATTGTGGGCCCAATCTTGTGGAATTCCCTCCTGGCTGAAATTAAGCAGGCCCACTCCTTGTGGACCTTTTATTTTTCAACTGGAGTTCCTGCGGCAGGCAGAGACCCCAGACACCATCTCCTGATTCCATGATGGCGTCATTGGCAGCAGAAGCATTTTAAGGTAGTTTTCTGTTTCTGTGTTTCATTTTAATTCATCTAATTCATTTTAGCCTTTGGAAATATAGGAATAATTATTGCAGAAATAGTGGCATTCATGGTGCTTTGCATTACATCAAGTATTATAGCATCCAAACTAAAATAAAAGTCTGTCATTCACTTTGCCTAGATTTGTCCACCAATGGCACTGAATATTTGTTTTGCAATCCTGAAACTTCAACCTCTCTTTAAAACCAGAACAAAATAGGGCAGGCTTCCTCAAACTCGACCCTCCAGATGTTTTTGGTCTACAACTCCCATGATAATAATAATAATAATAATAATAATAATAATAATAATAATAATAATAATAATAATAATAATATCTTTATTGTCATTGCCCCCTCTCGGGGACAACGAAATTACTTGATGATGATGCCTAGCTAGCAGGACCAGTGGTCAGGGATGATGGGAAGTGTAGTCTCAAAACATCTGGAGGGTCGAGCTTGAGGAAGCCTGAAATAGGGGGATGATTCTATTGCCCTTCATTCACATCTGTCTCCCTACCCTCTCATGCGCATGCAGCTTAGTGATGTTGTCAAAGTTCAACATCATTTACCTTTGAATATGAGATTTCTCCAGCTTGTAATGCTTGACTGCATTGTGAATTAAGTGCCATTTCTCAAAGAAGTTCTTCTCTTTTTAAAACAAAGAGACAGTTTTTATTGTTCTCCAATAAACAGTAGCTCAGAACACATTGCTTTCCAATAAACAGTAACAAGCAAAGTACAGCCAAGTGATGATTACATGCAGCATACATGGCATGACAGTATCCATAATATATGCAAGCATGACAGTAGACCCAACACGTTGCTCCCTGCTGGTTTTGGAAGGAAGTATCTTCAAAGTTCCACAAAGGACATCCTGGCTCCATGAGTCTGTGCTAATTTAAAATGCCAAAGGAAAGCAAATATAAGAAGAGTTTGGATTTGATGTCCCGCTTTATCACTACCTGAAGGAGTATCAAAGTGGCTAACATTCTCCTTTCCCTTCCTCCCCCACAACAAACACTCTGTGAGGTGAGTGAGGCTGAGAGACTTCAGAGAAGTGTGACTGGCCCAAGGTCACCCAGCAGCTGCATGTGGAGGAGCGGAGACACGAACCCGGTTCACCAGATTACGAGACTACCGCTCTTAACCACTACACCACACTGGCTAACCAAAGCAGCCACATTAGAGCACCTCTACCCTGCTATTTTACCCCCTCAAATAGGGCGAGCTGCTGCACTCTGACTCCCACACTTCCCTCAGCTTCTTGTGCTACCACTTAATTCTAACAATAACATTTTATATAGCAGACCCTCCAAGTGTCTCTATTTTCCAGGGATGTCCCTGATTTAGAGAAGCAATCCCGGTTTCTGATTTGATCCCATAATGTCCCTCTTTTATATAACAACAACAACAACAACAACAACAACAACAACAACAATAATAATAATAATATATTCATACCCAGCCCATCTGGCTGGGTTTCCCCAGCCACTCTAGGTGGCTTCCAACAGAATATTAAAATACAATAGTATACTAAACATTAAAAGCTGCCTTCAGATGTCTTTTCCTTAGGATGTCCCTATTTTCATTGGAGAAATGTTGGAGGGTATGGAGTTATCCGATCCCCGAGTTGTCTCAAGGCAATCCTGTATAGGGAAGGGTTTTTTTAAATGTGTAATGTTTAATTATTATTTTTATATGTTGGAAGCTGCCCAGAGTGGCAGGGGCAACCCAGTAAGATGTGTGGGATATAAATAGTAAAATTATCATTAGGGAATGGGATGTCCCTGTTTTCATCAGAGAAATGTTGGAGGGTATGATATAGAACTAAGGATATTACCTCCAGATTTTTGTCATGGCTTTTAAATATACTTACTCAAGTGGGAGAACTCTGATCTGGATGACTATGATTTGGAATCAGACACTGTCCCCCTCAGTCTTTCTTCTAATTTCCTTTTGCTCAGAGGTTCTTCTCTACTCAAAAGGGGAGCATCTCAGCATACATAGGAACCACAGATCTTGGTATCTGGGACATTGTCATGTTCAGGAGAGTCCCTGATGCCAAGAACACTATAACACGTAGCTTCCATGGAACCCGACATCTGTACTCAGGCACTATGGGAAGCTATATTTCCCATGAAGCCTAGTTCCTGGGACATTGATGTTTCCGAGTTCCATTCACCAGCAATGATAGAAATACAGAGACAATTTCTAGAGATGCTTCTGTCATCTCGTAAATTCTGAAGGGAATGGAGTAGAAAGTTCACGGGGGAGAGGAGTTGGTGACTAATGAGTCCTGGTATTGTGGACCACAGTGTGGGGACAGATGTTTGGTCTATGTTATGTTCCTGATTATATCATCAGGAGTATGGCAGTGAAATGAATCTCAAACTTTGGCTTGTTAAAAAAAAATCAGCCGCTTCAATCTGAAAGGAGTTCGCTCATCACCAGCAGTAGACTGCATGTGTTTTCTTCTGTGGCCCATTTCACCCTGTTGACAATAACAGCTATGTAAGGACCAGAAAGATGTGCTTGTGGGAAAGCGTCACACACCTGATAATGCTTATAAGGAACTGTCTGGGTCAACACTTAAATTTCTATCTTCTATGGCAGAAATATGCCATGTTTAAGAGGATCAGTACCTGAAAAGCAAATCATATATTGAACATTTTTGACTGAAACTCCTACCTACAGCAGGTGGCAGGAAGATTTGCTTGCCATTAGTGACCAGTCCTGCACTATGTTCACGCAAGCATTATATATATATGTCAGAGCTGCCCCAGGTCCCAGCTCACAGAGGACCAACGCCAGTCCGTTGCTATATTAAATAGTCTTGATTGAAGTTCAGTTTCTCATTTACAGCCACGGCGCGCAGCTCTACGTCTTAAACCCTAGACCGCCGAAGCTCCGTCTGAGTCTCCTCCCCCCAGACACCAGTTTAAGACCCTAGCCTTGCTCCACCTCTTTCTCTGCTCCCTCTTCCTCTGGGTCCGCCTGTCCGCCGGGGTTTTCCCCTTTCTAGACTCCTCTGACGCTGACTCCCCCGAGTCTTCCCCCTCCCTCCGGCGGGCTTTAGGACCTGGTTCCCAATCCGGGCTTTCTGCTGTCCCACGTGCCTGTACATTTGAACTTGGCACGCGCGCCCAGCCTGCCACCTTCCTTCTGACCGCTATACTGCTCCTGTCGCTGCTTGCCGGAGGAGACGCTGACTCTGACCTATGGGGCTCTTCCCCCCCACTACGCTCTGGTGGGGAAGCTGGCCCTGATTTCCAGCTACTGCTTTGGGAGTCTCCGCTGGCCCCCTGCTTCTGGTGTGTCCCCCCTGGGACCCCCCTTGCCCTGACCATCGGCGCCCCCTTCTGGGAATCTTCTGATTCACTGGAGAGGCTCATGGAATCTCTCGGGTCACTGTCATTCTGCCCTCCGCTGCCCTCAGATTCTTCCCCTTCGCTCTCCATTTCCTCTCTCCCCTGCGCCTCTGCTCCTGAGCCCCTGACAGTATATAATGTAAAGTGTGCACACAGTAATCATCTCATTCTATGCAGCAGAGACTTCCAACATGCTGAGAATTCTCAGTGCTGCACAAATGAACCTGTCATTTTAGGCAATGAAGTTAGGAATCGAGAATGGCCCATTGGAGCTACATGCTCAGGAAATGGTGCCTTATCTCTGCCCCACAGCATCATTCTCTGGCAAATACAAGATCGTTGCATCCAGCAAGCAAAGGCCCGCCGTGTATCTCCCCAAGCCATGGCAAAAGTCCTGAAAGCTTTGCAACTGGGGAGCAGTTTCATCTGCTAATACTTCTGCTTTGGAGGCCAAATGAAACTAGTCCTGCCTGTGGCCTATGTAATCCCCAGCCATTCATTCCACATTGCTCTCTACAAATGAGATGTCATGAGCTGCGTAAGGATTTCTGATTCCAAAGGATAGCTTGCTTTGCCTATCCATTTTGAAAGCTGCATATTTTGTTAACACATCTATTTTTTAAACAAAATATTAAAATATTTTTATTTGGAAAGTAAGGGTGAGTTCTCATTCTAACATCATCTTAATATTTAGGTTGATTTTGCCAGTTATACAGTTTACTGACCTGCTCCTACCAATTAAATATAAGCTCCTTGATCCACAGTTGTTGGTTTGCTTTTGAGCAAATATGAAGTGCCAGAAACCATGTTCTCTCCATCCCACCCTTTATATTACAATGTGTTTACAACAAGACACTAACTTAGCAAAGCAAACCTCCACATTTAGCAGGATTGAACTAAGTGAAAATAAATATTTTGACATGCGGGCACTGCAATTCCACAAAATAAAGATCCTGAGTAGATGTGATTTATATCTGTTTAAAGAAATCCTTGTGGTTTCAGTTATTTTTGAAGTGTAAATAGGAACAAACAGAAATCAAAAGCATTTCAAAGTCATAGAAACTCATTCTCGTCCCTGAAAATGAACTGGAACAAGCATATCTACATTCCTCTCATTTTTTGCATTGCATCTAAATATAGGCATTATGCATTGCTTGGTGTTGTAAAAGTCGATCCATTAATCACCATGGCCACAATCAAGGAAGCCTAAGCGATTCCATTCCTTTCAACAGATGTCATTCAAGATCACCTAGAAGTGTACTGCTTTTAAAATTGTGAATGCCTTTCCAGAGGACAATTCAGGCTCTTGTACAGAATATTCCTCACTTGAATTGTCATTTCATCTCCATCTTACAATAAAAAGATGGGGAAAATCTACTGAATCACCTTGACTGTAGGTAAGTCAGAAGGCCCTTTCAGGAGTGGCCTCTGTGTGTAAACTGAATGTGTGGCTGTGCTCCAATGCACTTGTACTATCTAGCTCAATGTGAACTTTGCACATTAGCAGAAAGAAAGCTGACAGTCTCCAAGGTTCAAAGTCACTTAGAGAGTAGAGAGACTGGAATTGCGTGGGGTGAAAACGCATGATGAGAGCTTACATCCCTCAGATAAAGAAGCTCCACAACCTCCTAGGGCTAGTAAAGTCTGGTCCTTTAGGGTGGAGCACTACTGCACCAATCACAGCCTGCTCCCACTGGCCTGACTTTTTACTTGCAACCTGTTGGTCTACTTGCCCTACCAGTCCCAATGGACACCAGCCACCATCGCCTAGGGCTATAGGTAGATGTTGTTCTTGCATGTATAACATACTGCTATTGTTTACAACATCTTAAAAAGCAGAGACATCACCCTGCCGACAAAGGTCCGTATAGTTAAAGCTATGGTTTTCCCAGTAGTGATGTATGGAAGTGAAAGCTGGACCATAAAGAAGGCTGATCGCCAAAGAATTGATGCTTTTGAATTATGGTGCTGGAGGAGACTCTTGAGAGTCCCATGGACTGCAAGAAGATCAAACCTATCCATTCTGAAGGAAATCAGCCCTGAGTGCTCACTGGAAGGACAAATCGTGAGCCACCTCATGAGAAGAGAAGACTCCCTGGAAAAGACCCTGATGTTGGAAAAGATGGAGGGCACAAGGAGAAGGGGACGACAGAGGACGAGATGGTTGGACAGTGTTCTCGAAGCTACCAACATGAGTCTGACCAAACTGCAGGAGGCAGTGGAAGACAGGAGTGCCTGGCATGCTTTGGTCCATGGGGTCATGAAGAGCTGGACATGACTAAACGACTAAACAACTACAAAATTGTTTACATGACCAGTTAATCCAAGGATGTAAGATAGGAGAGTCAAGAATCCCTGATCTGTCTAGAAGTTATATCCTCCAGCACCACCCCATTCACTTAAATGACTCTTTAATCTCTTGAACTTTTAAGCAAATCAGGGATCAGGCTGAGTCCAATTATTGTTATCACAGGATAACTGACAAATTCTAGGACTCCAGCCAGTTTGGCATTTAGTGTCAGATAGAACTATACTTGTGCATAAATAAACATCTCTTTCTCTCCCCCCCCCCCCACGCTCTCACAAGGTAGGGAAATAATCTTAATCCTTGTTTTCTATCAGCCTACCAACATAAAACCATCGAATAATAGAATTGTAGAGTTTGAAGGGACCTGAGGGTCATCCAGTCCAAGCCCCTGCGATGCAGGAATCTCAACAAGATCATACATGATAAATGGTCACCCAACCTCTGCTTTAAAACACCCATGGAAGGAAAGTCCACCATGGCAGTCTGTTCCACTGTCAAACAACTCTTACTGTCAGAAAGCTCTTCCCGGTGTTTAGTCAGAACCATAGCTGTCAACTTTTCCCTTTTTTAAAGGGAAATTCCCTTATTCCGAATAGGATTCCTTGCAAGAAAAGGGAAAAGTTGACAGCTATGGTCAGAATCTCTGTTCTTGTAACTTGAAGCCATCGCTACTGGTCCTAGCCTCCAGAGCAGGAGAAAATAATCTTGCTCCATTCTCCATGTGACAGCCATGGGTCTGTATAGAGTAAGAATGAAGGTGACTTCAGAAATAAAATGCATGAGCTCTGAAATAGAACTTGGAAGGCATAATAGGAGACAAGCAAGCAAGGGGGTCTGATTTTCTTGATGGTGTCAGAAACTACTCATAAACTACCCCTTCTGACCAAATCAGATCTCTGCTTAAAAGGAAAAAAAGAGCTCTTAGGCTTTCAAGTGGCAGTCTGCCAAATATTCATGATAAGCTTGCATTGCTCATGGCTTTAGCAGCCAAACAATGACCTGCATTGTTCCAATATCAACCAGGGAGTGGCTCCCCAGACATTTTTTAAAAAGAAAAACCCCAAAGTATTTTAAGAACAGAAAACAGGACCCAATTAGGGTTGCTTTGACTAAGCTAGCCAAAAGGCATATCTACACTAAAAATGGGGTGAATAATGAGATCTCATGTTCCCCTCCAAAACAGAGATGAAGAGACTGACTATTTTCTCATCTGCTGCCAGGCTGAATTTTTATCTCTGGCACTTTGCAGGCAAGACCAGAAGAAAAACAAAATATACGCAAATAGCCCCCACCTTTATTTTGGACTTTTGCATTAATTGCTGTAAAGCAGCTGGATATGAAAATGTCTCAGTTCACTAGACAGCACAGCAAAACATTTATAACAGAGTTGGTCTGCAATCCTATGCTCCATCTCGAAAGAATGTGATCACAATAAACCTTTTATTAAGCTTTGTGGTAACCTAGGAAAAACTCAGGCCTCTCTATACAGTTCATGGGTTTATTGCCACGCCTCACATCCCTCCCTAAAACTGTCCTTGTCAAGTCCTTGACTGGATAGAGGAAAGACACCCTAAGACCTCCTCATGAAGGGAAGCAACAGCAGCTTTGACTTTTGCATGGCTGAAATGCAGTCTACTAAAAGGACCCCTGACAGTCACGAACGACTCTGGGGTTGCGGTGCTCATCTCACTTTACTGGCTGAGGGAGCCAATGTTTGTCTGCAGACAGTTTTTCTGGGTCATGTGGCTAGCATGACTAAGCTGCTTCTGGCGAAACCAGAGCAGTGCACAGAAATACCGGAGCGGTACCTATTTATCTACTTGCACTTTGACGTGCTTTTGAACTGCTAGGTTGGCAGGAGCTGGGACTGAACAATGGGAGCTCAGCCAGTCACAGGGATTCGAACCACCGACCTTCTAATCAGCAAGCCCTAGGCTCAGTGGTTTAAACCACAACGTCACCCTACATCCCCATGCAATCTACTATATAGCGTAAAAGTCACACCAGCTCTTCCACCCATTTTACCTTTGACACTGCCCCCTGCTGGCATGTGACCCCTGGAAGGATGCCCATGAGGGAACGCAGCCCTTGCGTCGAAAAGTTCCCCACCCAAGTTTTAAGTACTTCAGGGGGGTTCAATTTTGGAGCTGAATTTAAACCCTCCCCTTTCTTTTCATATTGAATTGAACTCAGGCCCAACTGGTGCCCCCCACCACGACCACCTATGAAAGCTGTGCTTCATCTCAAATCCTTAACACATTTGGCAAACTCAGAATGAGGAAAATAAATGATCCTGGAACCACATTATTCAGCCAACTGTAGCTGTCCAGGAAAAGTCCTTCCCAGTCCTATAAAAATAGAATCATTTAGTTGAAGTCCATCAATGGGTAGGAACAGTAAGATGTCTGAAAGGCCAGTCCACTGTAACTTGATAAAAGACCAGAAGAGTTCATTGTCCTACCATCCCACCCATTGGCCAGTTCAAGCAACTAGCAATAAAAGGGCCAATTGGATATGATAGTTTAGGGGGTTGAAATTCATCCCAAAGCATCTCCTTGGTCTGACTCTTCATCTCTGCCCTGGGATGCCTTGCGCATCTGCTCACCACCAGTCTGTGTGATGGCACTGGAGAGACAAATTAACCCAACTAATGCAACATCTCTGGAGCTCATTCGCAGTCATTAGATAAGAGTTCTTATTAAAGACCAGACCCTGGAGCTAGAGTCTGAATGTCTAGTCTCACTCTCATAAATGCAAGCAATGCCAACCTTGCTCAAACTGAAGGACTGTGAATTTCTATACATTTTTTTAAAGAAGAATTCCGAGTAATACAAGCTGCCTGTCTTGCCGATAAGAGAAGGGTTATTGTCCCACAAGCCAACTTCATCTAGAACTTGAGATCTTTTTCCTGAGGGGGAAGGGAAGGGATGTAGAAGAAATTTAGTTTACATTTAAAGGAGAAGCCACATCAGTTACATGCCGCCGCCCCCCCAGCTGTACTCCAACGGCAACATGGTCACCCTTGGAAATTCGCACTTCTCTGAATTTTGCAATGCATTTCTCCAGCCAAGTGTTGTGATCAAGGATGCATATACTAGGGTAAGGTGAACACTAAAAAGCATATATTGGTGAAAATATACAAATATACAGGGGAAAGTATGGGTTAGGCAAAATTGTGTACAAGAATGTGTTAAAAATGTGTGCACTAAACTGCTGATGATGTGAATTGTGAATAACTGGAATTAAGCCTTGGGGACTGGGTGGGGAACCAGAATTGACAAATTTGCCCATCCTTAGCTGGGCTTTGGTTGTCTGCGTGCTGCTGCTCCTCCTCCTTCCTGTATCCTGCAACCTATACTCTTTTGAATGATAGTAATGAGATGTATTATTTAGTGCTGCCACTGTTTCTGTGACATATTTTTGGAACAAGCAAACAAAACATTCCTTCCAGTAGCACCTTAGAGACCAACTAAGTTTGTTATTGGTATGAGCTTTCGTGTGCATGAACACTTCTTCAGATAGGTATCTGAAGAAGTGTGCATGCACATGAAAGTTCATACCAATAACAAACTTAGTTGGTCTCTAAGGTGCTACTGGAAGGAATTTTTATTTTTATTTTGTTTTGACTACGGCAGACCAACATGGCTACTTACCTGTAACTATATTTTTGAAAGCGAGAGAGAGGAAGCATATTCTACAAACAGGAAATATAGCTCTGTGGTTATTTCTTATTGTGTTTCTTATTTATAATTTCTCCTTATTAGGGCTCCTAGCTTATCATTACATTGAAGGATGTACAACAAATGACACGATCAGTAAGAATACAGCTAAGATGCTTTCGAAAGAACTATTTCCTCTCAAAATCTGAATAAGGCTTCTCAATTTCCAGTGTGGGGGAAAAATGAGGGGAGAAGAAGCATTCTTAAATCATTCTACATCTTTTTTTGTGCATCCCCCTTCTTACTTACTTTCCTGCCTTCAAATCATGTGCAAGGTGACTCATACGAATATTATCAAAATATTTTCTGTTTCAATTTTGACTCCTTCTTACTCCCCAGTTTTGATCAATTACTCAATTTCCAAGAAAGGGTGTAGATGACAGCTATCCAAGAGAAACTCCCAGGAAAAAAAGATAGTACCCAGATTTACCAAAACACATCGTTATCATTCCACAATGGTACTCTACAATGCTATTTGATGGAATATTTACTTTTTTAAAAAATGGACAGTTATTTGGCAGAGTGGGCTTCTGCAGATGAACATGCTCAGTCTCACACTTGCCCATAGTTAGGAACATAAGAAGAGCTCTGCTGGATCAGAGCAAAGACCCATCTTGCCCAGCATTCTGTTCTCACAGTGGCCAACCAGAAGCATATGGGAAGCCTGCAAGCAAGTTGCATTGAGGAAAGTTCACATGCTTGTTGTACTGCGTTCTGCCAATGGAATACTAGAGATGGTGGAGGCTCCAGCAAATGTCGCAGTTTCACATTGCAAGGAATATGCATGTGGGGATGTGCAAAACAGGGGATGCTCATACATAGGGAATCTAATGCCACCATTTCATGTCTAAGGATGGACATATCTATTTCCAAACCATGCAACCTCTTTCCCAGGCTAGGAAGCCCTGTGGCTCTGTCTAATTCTGGTGAACCTCTTCTCTGCTCTCCCAATTGTCCACATAGCAGCTGTCATTCTTTCAGGCTGCAGCAAAGGGAATCAGGGGCACTCTGGGATCTGCTGAAAGGCCAGCTTCGTTTCCTGAACGGCGTCCATTCCAGTTGGTCATAAGGATTATTAAGGAACCTTAAGAAGTGTTGTCTGAGTTTTCCAGCTTTCCTCTTCCTTCCTCATCCCTTTATCCTTTTGTATCATTTCTTTTAGAAGACGATCCTGAAGGCAGAGACTGTCTTATTTTTTACTGATTGTTTCTGAGCTGCTCTGGGAGCCTTTTCGCCTGAAGAGCAAAGTAAAAACACTTCAAATAAATAATAAATATAAATTAATATTTCAGTGTGTTCTGTGTTCTTCAAGTATTATATATTGGGGAGACGTTAAAAAAATATTAAGCCCCTTGAGCTTCTCATCAACTGCTTACTCAATTACACCTTCAATTATTCATATTCTTGTTTTGGATACAAAAGTATCTGCAAGATCAACACAAGATTGTTTATTATATTCTTCTTTACCCCTTCCTTGCATATTTAATTGCTGTCACTCTAAGGGATCATGTGTGCTTCTCAGAAGATTCTCAGCTATGACAAGAATACTTGTTTCTCATTTACAATAAATTGTGTTTGAAAGGGAGCAGAGAAAAGGATAGAGCATTGCTATTTTCTCTTAATTATTCACCTTTCCACAAATCACTCACAAGACCTGTTTCATTCGGCATAACTGTTGAGTTGCTTAAGGATGCAGAAAGTTGTTAGGAGAACCCCTCACAGAGTTACAATTCCCAGCAATGTCAACAGATTGTAGTTCCCAGGATTTGGGGGTGGGGGGAGAGAGACATGACTGTAAAAGTGTTATAAGAGTGCTTTAGATGTATGGTGTGGATGCAACCAAAACCGGCCTTCTCCAACATGGTGCACTCTAAATGTTTTAGACTGCAGTGCCCACTACCCCCAGCCAGCATGGCCAATTGTTAGGCATGATGGGAAATGTAGTCCAGCAACACTTAGAGGGTACTAGATTGGGTAACAATGAATAAAATGGTGGACTGGCAAAAGCCATTACAATTCTCTGACATACTTATAAAAAGGTAAAGGTACCCCTGCCCGTACGGGCCAGTCTTGACAGACTCTAGTGTTGTGCGCCCATCTCACTCTAGAGGCCGGGGGCCAGCGCTGTCCGGAGACACTTCCGGGTCACGTGGCCAGCGTGACATCGCTGCTCTGGCAAGCCAGAGCCGCACACGGAAACGCCGTTTACCTTCCCGCTAGTAAGCGGTCCCTATTTATCTACTTGCACCCGGGGGTGCTTTCGAACTGCTAGGTTGGCAGCCGCTGGGACTGAACGACGGGAGCGCACCCCGCCACGGGGATTCGAACCGCCGACCTTTCAATCGGCAAGCCCTAGGTGCTGAGGCTTTTACCCACAGCGCCACCCGCGTCCCTGACATACTTATACTGGGTATTTATTGGAGATTCCAAGAAATCAGTGCAGTTTTGAGATCAGTGGTTAAAATCAGTGCAGATTTGGAAGCTGAAAACTTCCTCCTTGATCTCAGGCATCATTAAGCTAAATATGGTTACACTAAGTTAAGAAGGTATCCAAATGCATAGTGAACATGCAACTTCCCAGAATATATTGTAGTTATAATGCAATGTTCATGCTTTCTTTTAAGTATCGGAAGAGGAGCATTAGTGTTAATTTCTTGATTTTGTATCGGTTTCTACAGTTACTGCACTGCACTGATGTTTTGTTGGTTTCCTGCTGGTTTATAATTTTGAAAGTGATAACATATGCTCCTATTGCCACTTTTTCCAGTTAGCTAGTACTATTCACCCTATAGTAAATGCTTGCACTAGTTGAATATATTCTTTTAATATCTGCACGGTGATTCAGACCTAAGTTAAGGGCCCTTATCTGAACTGTAAATGTTGCAAAAATTGGTTAACATATTTGAATGTCTTCTGTATTATTAAATAAAGAAAGCAGAGAAAGCGCTGTGAGTAATATGGGACTAAAATATCTAATTATTTACTAGGCTGATATGGAAGTGCTTATGATTGTGAAACAGTGTCCAACAACTTGGCATTATGCTATTGTGGCGAGTGTGTTATAGAGATATTCAGATCCTCAATTAGGGCTGGACAGGAAAGAATCTTACCCTCAAACATTAATAGCTTTCTTTCTCTTATAATGAGAACCTAACAAAATAAAACACACACTACTCCATTAATAAATATGTAGACCCAATAATGGAGATCCATAAAGCCTTTTTGGGGTGCTATGAACTCCTGTGTTCAACAGCAAAGTGGGTAAGTGAGGGACCACGTAGAGTCTCCCTGGCCTCCAATGCTGCACACTCCTCCCTGACATGTAGAACATGGATGTCTGTGGGGAGGGGAGCATTATATGTTTGTGCAAAGGCTTCCATGGAATTTGAAACTCCCAAAGTTCCAGTGTTCTTTTTCTTGGTGTTGTTGAACACAGGATCTCATAATGCCAGAATGCAGTAAGTTTTTCCAGTGATGCTCTCATTCCTAAAGTCTTCTTTTATACTTATAGAGTTAATGATGACCAAGATTTACTCTGAAACCCCTGTTCTGTTATGATGGTTTCATTAGTGGCTTATGTTAATAGTAGCTAGAATAAAGTTTGACTTATATATTCACACATAAATTTATGGGGAATATTCACGTAGCAATGTCTTGAGTTTCATGCTCCATTAACTATATTCCTTGTCAATACTGAATAATGATTTTGGCATTTTCTTATACATGTCTGTTGTGTAGGAGTAGCAATATGCAAGCATACCCAACAGCTTTACAAAGGGGAAGGTTGAAATTGCAGTTTTGTTGTTGCCTTCTTACTAACTTCAGTTTGGCTGCAATGCTGTTTTCATCGCCCTACTTCATCTCTAGACATAAGTGTTTTTACTTGACATTATGTAAGATGATAAACCTTTTCCTGCTCTCAAAATTGTCTTCAGCATTCTCCTTTGAAAATATTCGTGTTACAAAATTCACTGATAATTAGGTATCTGGGTTCCAAAGACATTTGATTTCAATTGTTGATATTTGGCAATATTTACAGCTGATGTGCAGTGAATGGGATTTCATAGTTGACCATATCTGAGGGATGGAAGTTTATGACTGCCAAAATCAAAACTGTCAGCAGATGTTAACAAGTCTAACAAGTGAGGTTCACCATTTCAAGATGAACGTTTCACATTTCAAACAGTGAAATAAGCTCCTTGCTCTCAGAGGACAAGCCTGTTCCCTGGTGGCGGACTGTCTTGCCAGAGTGGTGCATGCTCTGGTTATCTCCTGCTTGGACTACTGCAATGCGCTCTACGTGGGACTACCTTTGAAGGTGATCAGGAAACTACAATTAATCCAGAATGCAACAGCTAGACTGGTGACTGGGAGTGGCTGCCGAGACCATATAACACCAGTCCTGAAAGATCTACATTGGTTCCCAGTATGTTTCTGAGCCCAATTCAAAGTGTTGGTGCTGACCTTTAAAGCCCTAAATGTCCTCGGCCCAGTATACCTGAAGGAGCGTCTCCACCCCTATCGTTCTGCCCGGGCCCTGAGGTCCAGTGCCAAGGGCCTTTGGCGGTTCCCTCACTATGAGAAGCAAAGTTACAGGGAACCAGGCAGAGGGCCTTCTTGGTAGTGGCGCCCACCCATCAGATGTCAAAAAAGTAAACAACTATCAGACTTTTAGAAGACATTTGAAGGCAGCCCTGCTTAGGGAAGCTTTTAATATTTGATGAATCATTGTATATTAGTATTCTGCTGGAAGCCACCCAGGGTGGCTGGGGAAACCCAGCCAGATGGGTGAGTTATAAATTTTTTTTTAATTATTATTATTATTATTATTATTATTATTATTATTATTATTATTATTATTATTATTATTATTTTACTCAGGTCCCACTTGGGGGCTTCCCACAGGCATGTAGTTGGCCATTGTGAGAACAGGATTGGCCATTGGCCTGCTCCAACAGACACTTCTTATGTTCTTATGTGTTTACACTGTATGGTGACTTGTTGTCTGGTACAAAGATTGTGGATGTCCCCCTTTCTCCCCTTTTCACCATAGGCTGTGCAGGGGAGGCAGGAGGCAAGTGCCTCCTGAACAAGAAGTCTGCTCCCCACTTGCCTCTTCATTGCTGGGCTCTATCATTAATATATACAGTTATTTTTCTTTCAGAGATCTTAACATGTGAGCCACAACTTTCCCATCTAACAATATACTCTGTCCCTTCTTTGCCCCCCCTCCCATTTCTTTATGGTGCTGCCACTGCTTTTAACTAAAAAAAAAAAAAAGCCCTAAATGTAGTAACCAAAAATGTTGCATCAGCCCCACAATAATTTTGCTTGCCCTTTTCTCAACCTTTCCCACTGTTCTCAAATTCAAAGAAAGGAAACTAAACCCATTAGTGCTGTACTTTGAACTTCACACTACTTCGGGAAGTGGGCACAAAATATCCATCTAACAGCCACTGTCTTAGTTGACTTTGGCAACAGTGACAGCAGGGAGAGCTCTATCGCCTTTCACCCTTCCCCTGTAGTGTTTGGAATACTACTACAGAAGTCCAAGTATCTTTGCAAGCCTCTGTGCTGATGAACAGATGTTTAAACAACTAAAACACTTGTTGATATCGTCCCACTGAAGTCAATGATTGGTCAGGGACTTCAATACATTTGTCTAAGCAAAGAGCACATTTCCCCCCCAGAGGCACATATAAATAAAAGCACTTCATCAGGTGATGAGGCTAACTTGTGCTACTTCTACAAGATGAACATGCTATTGTTTTATTCATGTTGAAGTGTAAAAGCATTTTGAATGAACAGTGCATTAATGAAGGGACAATTTCATGCAAAATGTCTCGCAATTACTTTTTCTAGGAAGAGGATATGGCATAGGGTGCATCTCTTTGAATGTCTGTTTAAGAATGAATTATGATGATTACCTTCACATTTAAGGGACGTTCCTTTGATCTAAAATGGGAAAATAAGACAGAAGAACTATTGTCACCGCCCATCATTTTCCATAGCAGAATGTAACTTAATGTTTGTTAGAACTCTTAACATGCAGCTCCTCAGTTCCAGTGTACTTTCCATACCCAATATCATTAGTGAGTGGGATAGCAAAAGCTGCAGTAAACGAGGAAGGATTTATCTTTTCAAATCCCTGCTCTGTATCTGAAGCTTTGAAATCCTCCGCACAGCATTTTAACCTCATGATTCCATGGTAATGATGTTGTGCGTTCCTCTGAGATACGTTTAATCTTCCCTCCTAGATAGGTTCTTGGCTTGACACTGCAATATCAGATGAGCTGAATAGTAGAAGTATGCATTCTGAGCAGAATGGCATATCAAATAGAGTGTATTTTTGCCCTAACATTGCCTAAACATCTGATTTCACAAGTCAGCTATCAAGAGGAGCTATCAATCAGGAGTGTTGCTCAAGAACTTTGCTGAATAATGGAAATGCTTATAATATATGCCGTGTTTCATATGTATTGCCCAATCTCTTGGTGGTGGCATAAATAATTGGCAAAGGAAGATTCCAATATACATTTAAACCCCCAAAAGCCAGGCAGATGTTTCCCCAGTAACAAGAATTTTGAATTCACAATGAACCACAGATATAAGAGGTCTACATCAAACATCAGTGTAGGTGTTTGCAGAAATAAGTAGTTGGTACTTATTTTTGTGTGAGTTTCAGGTCCAGTGTTCCATTGTGTCATTGATGTCTTCCAATTACTTAGAAAACTAATCAGGGCTGCATAGGCACACACACACACACACACACACACACACACACACACACGTCAGGAAACTGAGCCCACCAATATACGTGCTGGAGGGAAAAATAGATGACATGCTTTTTTTCCATATCATACACAAAAATACAGACTCCTGTATAGAAGACTGGCTCTAAATGCATGCAAAGGTAACTCAAGAATCGGTTTCTCAGTAAGGCCAAAAGCACAGTTCTGCATTGCAGCTCTGACTCCCCAGAAACTATTCCAATTCTCTCCAGCTAGTGAATGACAGAATAGAATGTTGTTTGCATTAAGTGTAAATGAGTATTACAAAAAATGAACTTGGTGGGGTAAAAAAATAAGCTCAGGAATACCATTTGTGGCTTCATTGTAAGATAAGCTGTCAGCAACCAATCCTGAAGTGTATATGCTACGAGTCAATGAATAAACACTTGCAAAGCCCAGTGCCATCAAGCAATAAACAAGAGAATTCTGCCATGAAAAGAAAGATGATGGTGAAAGTCAAACAAAATTAGAATCAACAGTAATGTGGAGTTTGAATATGGGATGTGCGAGACCTTCCCTTGTATTTCCACTGAGATTTTCTACCTTGCCAAAAGTGAAAATGCATATTTGGGACAGTTCTCTGCCATCACAGTTAAATGTAATTTTCTCTGGGGACAGGATTTTATCTGTGGTTAGTTTGCATACTAATTCTCACACTAGTTCACATTCTAGGAAGTGTGGGGTGGGGGATGGCTCTGTTTTGAAATGATCCAGAGGCAATTTAGCCTGTGGTCCTTTGCCCTATAGGAAGAAGGAAGAGGAGGAGGGGGGGGGGGAAAGGTGTGGGGAGAGAAGTAGGATGGTTCTAGGTCCATGTGAAACAACAACAAGAAGAGTTTGGATTTGATATCCTGCTTTATCACTACCCGAAGAAGTCTCAAAGCAGCTAACATTCTCCTTTCCCTTCCTCCCCCACAACAAACACTCTGTGAGGTGAGTGAGGCTGAGAGACTTCAGAGAAGTGTGACTGGCCCAAGGTCACCCAGCAGCTGCATGTAGAGGAGCGGAGATGCGAACCCGGTTCCCCAGATTACGAGACTACCGCTCTTAACCACTACACCACACTGAGATGGCACCTCACCTCTGCCTGCCTCACTTTGAGGAAGGCATTCTTCGGCACACATATCCTCCATTTAAAGTGCTGGCTAGGTTTCCACTATGCACTGTGCTGGCTGGTTGCTCCTTGTCATTGTTCCTTATCAATTTTGATCAGAGTGCTGTGGTTTATCCTTGTTCCCCATACAAGTCCTGACCATCTTGCTGTTGCTGCTTATCAGTGTTACCCATTAAAGTGCTTAACACCTTGCCATTGTGTATGGTGTCAGGATTTATTTATTTTTTTAAAAAAATCTCTTTTACTCAAGATTGGACTATTGCAATTTTCTCTTTATTCTGGCGATTGGCTTATTTCAGCAACATTTTAGACAAGTCACTTTCCCTCCCTTTCATCAGTTGCAATAACTGGCTCCTTGTTGTTCCATCTATTTGTTTCCATCCATTTCTCTTTTTTCCCCATCTTGCTTTGCACTAAAAAGTGCTCAAGGTGACTTAGAGGATTACCAAAAAAATGGGGGGGGGTGAAAGAAGAATAAAAAATACAACAGCACAAAATTATACGAAAAACTAAAAACAGAGACACTGCAAGATAAAGACATCAGATTAATGGACCAGGGAGCCTGGCAAGCCAACTTCTGTCTATTAGATTCTGTTAGGCACTCTGGGCACCTTCACAAAGAGGGAGAAAGTGGGATCAATAGATCAATAGATATGCACTTACTTTGACATAGATATAGATATCTGCCCACTTGACTGCTTCAGCCTGCAGAACCGTCACTGGTATGTGTGCCACATAATACTCATTCTACCACTGTAACAAATCAAACTTTTATAGTGTGATGGATTCTGCATTTTGGAACTCCTTGCCTACTGACACTAGACAGGACTTTCACTGTCCTCTTTTGGGCATCTGCTTAAAACACTGTTTAGGGAAGCCTGACCAGACACTAGATGTTGATGTATTTTAATCCCTTTTGCTGTCACTTTTCCTTTTTTTAAAAAAAAAATGTAATGTTTTTTGACTTTTTAAAATATTTTTAATATTCCTTGTAAACCACTCAGAAGTTTTGCTACAATCAAGGGGGGGTATGTATTTTGTTATATAAGGAAACAGATAAAGTCGATAAAATAAGCATAGGTGAAGCTGTGAAGTCTTCACTCAGGCAATGAAAAAACACTTGTAGTTATTTAACCTTACTTTTAATGACTCTCAGTTGAGCCTCAGGAAATTCTACAGAAGCTGTTCAAGACAGGTTCCCTGTGGACTGTACCCCAAGTTGCCTTGTTTCTTACACCATGCTTTCTTTAGAACCCAGCCATACATTACTGGGTAGATGTGGCAGATCCTATCTTGAGATCTGCTAACTCTGGCATGGGGAGAGATCACAATGGTCAGGTGACTCACATTTACAGAGATTTACTAGTGTCTGCTTTTGGATTTTTGCCAGTGTGGTGTCAACCAGAAGTTGATGGACTACAACAACTATCATCCATAGCCACTGGCCATACTGGTTGGCACTGATGGGAGTTGTAGGCCATCTGCAGAACACTACACTAGACTGATGACTGGGAGTGACCACTGAGACCATATAACACTGGTCCTGAAAGATCTACATTGTCTCCCAGTAAATTTCCAAGCACAATTAAAAGTGTTGGCGCTGACCTTTAAAACCCTAAACGGCCTTGGACCAGTATACCTGAAAGAGCGTTTCCACCCCCATCGTTTAGCCTGGACACTGTGGTCCAGCACTGAGGGCCTTCTGGCAGTTCCCTCCTTCCGAGATGTGAGGTTACAGGGAACCAGGCAGAGGGCCTTTCTCAGTAGTGGTGCCGGCCCTGTGGAACACCCTCCCATCTGATGTCAAAGAAATAAGCAACTATCTGATTTTTAGAAAATATCTGAAGGCAGCCCTGTATAGTGAAGTTTTTAATGTATGATGTTTTATTGTGTTTTTAATATTCTGTTGGGTGCCACCCAGAATGGCTGGGGAAACCCAGCCAGATGGGCAGAGTAAGGTAAAGGAAAAGGTACCCCTGCCCGTATGGGCCAGTCTTGACAGACTCTAGGGTTGTGCGCCCATCTCACTCAAGAGGCCGGGGGCCAGCGCTGTCCGGAGACACTTCTGGGTCACGTGGCCAGCGTGACATCGCTGCTCTGGCGAGCCAGAGCCACACACGGAAATGCCGTTTACCTTCCCGCTAGTAAGCGGTCCCTATTTATCTACTTGCACCCGGGGGTGCTTTCGAACTGCTAGGTTGGCAGGCGCTGGGACTGAACAACGGGAGCGCACCCCGCCGTGGGGATTCGAACCGCCGACCTTTCGATCGGCAAGCCCTAGGCGCTGAGGCTTTTACCCACAGTGCCACCCGCGTCCCAACGATGGGCAGAGTATAAATATATTATTATTATTATTATTATTATTATTATTATTATTATTATTACACTATCTACCCTCATGCTATAGCTTTTGGCAGGGGTTTTACCCCCTCTCAAGAACTACATTCTCTTGACAACATTTCAGTCACATAACAGTGATCAATCACATAACAGTGATCAGTGAATTTGGCCAAAAACAAAACTTAGTGGAGCAATCGAGGTGATTTTTGCCTTTCTACAGTAGGTTGTACTCCATCCACACAAACTCCAGAGGTTGTTACGTACATTTACACACAGATACCTTCTAGGCAAGCAAAAGACTTTATCACAGTTCAAGGGAACATTCCAGTTAGGTAAAAGCACACAAGGAGGATGTGGAGCAGACCCAGAGAAGAGTGTATCCTGGAGAGAAGTCTGGGCATCATAAAGAGGGTGAGAGTCAGACCTAAGGTCTGGATTAAGACCAAAACACATATTATTTATGCATTGCTCATTGTGTTTTTTCTTTCTTAAAATGTAGCATGTGGTGTGTGACTGAATCCACTGCTATTTGCATTGACAGTGAAGCTCCCATTTGTACAGATGGGAACTTCTCTCCCAATGCAAATAGCAGCCATGGAGGACCAGTCTAGATTGGAGTAATGGCAGATGATAAATATTAACCCAACCCCCATGGCACAGTCCTGATTTGGACCAGGGGCCCCATAACTGTTGCTGTTTTTAACACAATGTCCAATTAGTATTGTCATGTCTGTTTGGGCCTTTAGTTCTCCTTTAGAATGTTAATTTATCCTGGGCTGAAGAATGCCAATTCAGCAGAGAAAATGATCACTCTTTTATGCCATATTAATTGCATGCTGCTCTTCAGGCAACAGCAGTACTACACATTTTCTTTTATAGTAGGTCAAAACTCAGAGATGGCTAGGAAATGAAACCATGTTGCTTTTTAAAAGACATGCTATAATTATTGGTCCGGATAGGTTTTGATTTTTATTCTTAAGAAAAGAATATGGGAGCAGAGCTGTCTTATATAAAGTGAAGGCTGAATATAAAGTGATCGTGGCAGGCATGCTTCATCAAGAGGTGAAAAATGTTTGGCACCAAAGCAAAGCAATGCTAAAAGGGGGATTATACTTAAGACCTTATTTTATCGTAGGTGCATCTGAGGCTAGTCATTTAGTAAAATGAGAAAAGATGGGTGCTTACTGGAAAAAGATTCAGCTGAGTCCTTCAGTTGTGCATATTGTTATTAATGATAAAACAGTAGGTAGCATTGCTAATAGAATAAAGGGGGAAATCAAATTCACTTTGCCCTAGAGCAGCTGCAAACAAAGGTGAGAATATAGTATTACTTACACATGGTGAATTATCGCACACACAAAATTCAGTGTTTCCTTTTCATGGTATATTCACTGCTTCAGCTGAACCAAGGATTCTCTATAAACACCTCACTTTCACACCGTTCTAAAAATACTCTTGTGTTGCCTTTTTCAAAGTTCATTCCTTCATTTTATTTTTTTTAAGTAAGTGTGTGTGTGTGTGTGTGTGTGTGAGAGAGAGAGAGAGAGAGAGAGAGAGAGAGAGAGAGAGAGAGAGAGAGAGAGATGGGATGGAGAAGAAATTCAATTCCATTCACTTTTCAAGGTGAACCTACCTAATTCTCACTTTCTGAAACAATAGGTGAAGCAAAACATAGACTAACCTTTTAAATTCACACTTCTCTGAATTTTGCAGTTCTCCAGCCAGGTAATGTTTGCAAAACAAGCACGTGCTAGGGCAAAGCGTGCATCTAAATGCAAACATTAGTGAACACAGCCGACTAAAGTGTTTTAGACAAAACTGTATACAAATGTGTACATTGGGGGGGGGGATGCACTAAATAGCTGATGGGTTTTCAGGAGCATTTCTTTTTTAGGTAAACTGATATGGAAACGTGAATAGCTGAGCTGAAGATTGCAAAAATGATAAACTGAGAGAAACCAAAATTGACAATATTCATTCTTTCTCTACATATATAGAGCTCTCTTTCAGATTAGTTCAGTGTCTTTGTTCTTCTGTTTTATTTCTTGGCCTTTTTATTGTGAAATTTGGAGGAGAAGAAGAAGAGTTTGGATTTGATACCCCACTTCATCACTACCCAAAGGAGTCCTAAAGCAGCTAACATTCTCCTTTCCCTTCCTCCCCCACAACAAACACTCTGTGAGGTGAGTGGGGGTGAAAGGCTTCAAAGAAGTGTGACTAGCCCAAGGTCACCCAGCAGCTACATGTGGCAGAGTGGAGATGTGAACCTGGTTCACCAGATTACGAGTCTATCGCTCTTAACCACTACACCACACTGGAGTTATCCTCAAGATTAGTTTTACCATTTCTCTAGTTTCTTTCAAGTGCACTGCGGTCTCCCAAATGGAATATTTGAGTCAGCAAGTTATTAATATCAAGACACTGCTCGTGTTAGGAGTCTTAGGGTGCTGATGACAATGCAGCTGCATTTAGCATTTGCAGTTTGAGGGAGTGGACTGTGAGCAGCTGGTGGGTGAGTGAGCAGTGAGGACCTGTGTATGTCCTTGGTCCCTGTAGCCTCACTAGCTGGGGCTAGTCTGGTAGAGATCTGGAGAACAGTGATTTAACTGACCCACAGCTGAATCAGAGAATTAGTCTAGAGTGACTATGCACCTTAAGGGATCAGGCAAGAGAGAAATGTTTAGTCTTACAGCAGCAAAACACCGATTTAGCCTCCTCTCCCTCTTTTTTGCATAAAAAATAAAAATGGATAATTCACATGGATAGTCAACAAGCATATAGAACGAAGATTGTGCTGTAGATGGTGTGCACCATATGGTTCAGCACTTTTGATCAGAAGTCTTTATGGAAATGAGTCTCCTCACACAGCAAATGGTCCAGTGTGCACCACAACTTATTTTATTGTCTTTTTTTTTTTAAGAAGAGCAAAAATATTTACAATATAAAGAATTGATTACGTTCTTACTTATATCAGCACAACAACTGATTGCTCAAAAACTGGGGGGGGGGGGATCTGGACGATCTACACCTATACCTGTGGAGACAAAAAGTGTGGACAATCACATTAATGGATGAAGCTTACCAAATGCCAGAAAGCCCTGAATGGTGAACACAGGTAACTTTATAGAAACGTGGTACCCCTTCATTAACCTTCTTAGCTGATAATCCTACAACATGGTCATCCTCTGAACACTCATCTGCAACTTTGGAACATGTATTGTTAAAAATACTATCCCATCCCCACTTGGGGGCAGGGAGGGATTATGGGTATTTGTTATTGCAATCTGTTGGTGTGCATTTTTATCTGTATAATTCTGAAAGCTAAATATAAATATAAAATGATGCATTTATTTAGCAATATTTATAGACTGCTTAATATTTTAAAGCAGAAAACGCTATGAAGTATTAAATAAAATAGCAACAAAAACAGACTTTGCAAACATCAAACATAATAAAATTATCATATGAGAATAAAAGAGCCTGCTGGATCAGGCCAATGGCCAACCAGATGCAGGATTTGAGGACAATAAACTCTCCTCTGAAGTTGCCATCAGTTGGTACTCAGAAGCATACTGCCTTCAACCATAGAGGCAGAACATCAAGATAGAGGGGCAATGTTAACAAAAATGGTAAGGGAAGAAAAACTAACATAAGGTAAGCCAATAAGATGTAGCCAGGGAAAGGGGTCATCAAGACTACAGTGGGGAGCAAAACACCCCTTCCTGCATACAAGAACAATATGCTTGAAAAGAAATTATGGAAGAAGAGTAGATGGTCCAAATGGAAATGTCTATGGCTGACACAATTAACAGGAAATATGATACAATGCTTTCCCTCTGGGTCATTCAACTGGTCACAATCTGGCTCCAAATCCATCTGGACTAGTGGTTCTTCCCAGCAGGTGCCTGGTCTTTAGGAAATCAGCTAGAAGGAGTAGGTCACCAGCCACCCATTTTCAGAAACATCACATGTGCCTACATCACATAAAAATATTGTCAATGTAATTATCACTGTTAGGAAATTCCAACAAAAATGGTCAGAGGTGACAAAGGTCATGCGAATCGTGTTTCCTTTTTACCCTTTGAGGTAAAAGGTGAATCACAGCAGGGAATATTGACAGCAAGGAGAAAAATTGCCATGTCGAAACTTTGCCATATCTGCACTGAAAGTGAAGTTTGGGGGCTGGAGACTGGCAATTCTCATCTTCTTCGTGGAAAACAATGTATAACACCTGCAAAAAACAAAATGGTATGACCTTTTAAAAAAATTACTACCACTTCTAATGGCTGCTTAAGGTTGTTTGAAATTGATATAAAGAAGGCATTAATGAAGAAGTAACTTTGGTTCTCTCACAAGCCACTGACTGGCAGGATTTTAGCTGTGTGTGTGTGTACCTCAGGTGTATTGTGAAGAAATAGATAACATAATCACTCCAAACTATCCAGACACCATGAGCACACAAGCAGACTTTCCACCCACATATTTCATCAACCTTTTGCATATAAGATATTTTAAACTATAATTTCCATCTGTCCTAGCAGGCATGGGCATGATGGTTGGAACTGATGGGAACTGTTGTCCTAAACATCTGGAGGATGTTAAGTTGGCACGTGCAGTATCCATTTGTGTGGGTGGTTCCACATGCAGCTACGAATGTATAGCTGGATATCCTGTCTCTGTGGGCCCACAGTGTCTCGTTAGATCAGAATATTTCTCTCTCTCTCTCTCTCTCTCTCTCTCTCTCTCTCTCTCTCACACACACACACACACACACACACAGTATATATAGGATATCTTTGAAATATGTTGTTTAACCAAGAATAGTCTGCACAGCTTTTTAAATGATGAAATTTCTTTTCTTTTTGTTTTCTCCATGTTTGGAAGACTTATCAGATACTTAATAAAGCAAATTGAAGCAATATGTAAGATGTTAATGAGACGCAAAAGTTGCATACAATTGGTTGTAATTCACTTTATGGCAGCATAAATTGGGAGCTGCTCCAAACACAGCAATAAAAGTATTTTTATAATTCCAAAAGGGGAAAAAAATCAATATACACAAAATTCTAAAGATTAAATGAGAAATCAATATATAATTAGTCACACATTCCTGGTACAATTGGTATTAGAATCTAACAATTACACATGCTGAGTTTCCAGAGAAGCTCTTACTGGAGTTCTTTTTTTCTTTTTCTTTTTTGAGATGGAAAAATACATTTGCAATTTATATTTGTTTAAGTCCTTTTATTCCAGTAATTATAGACATGAACATTTAGAAATGTTTTTATTCCTTTCCTTATTATCATAAGTTTTAACAAACAACTTCACTCTGTCATGCTTCATACTTCCTTAATTCTGTAGGCCTTCAAGACAAGAGACTCAAAAATGCCTGTGTTGCCAGAGAGCAACCACCATTTTGTGAGTCCTGTCACAATCACCTTGGCTCTAAAGTTTCTATTTTGTGTGGAAGTAATGGCTGAAACGATGTAGCAGAGTAGGAAGTCAAGATGTGTCGCGGACCCCTGCACTCTGCTTTCATGGTAACATTTCATTAAATGTTTGTGGAAAATTCATTGACTTTTGGGGGGCTCAGGAAAAAAAATCAAGAATTTTTGGGTTATCTTAAATATGAGGTGGCTGAAGGTTTCCTGCATTCATTTCACCATGAGAAAAGGAATATTGTTGCTGCTTCAAGGGGCAGTGTGATGGTTGCTTTTTGGTTGTGATATTTTTTGTTGGGTACATTGTCACTTTATGGTGTAGGATCTTTCCCAGGTTACTTGTTGAGGGGAGAGAGATGCCTGCCTGCTTTAGCCACAACTCAAGCATGGGCGTCATTATGCACCAGGTGTGCCAAATTGAATGAAATATTGTAGGGGCTCAGGTAAGCCTCACCCTGCATAATGGATCACATGACACAGTGCACACATACCATTTGTATGAGAACGCTCACCAAGTTTGGGGAAACCCAGTCCCCTCAAATATTTTATTGTGGGGGCCAAAGCCCCCATGGCCACTAGGCATTGGCATTGTTATGCACCCTGACTTCCAGTGGGCAGCCAGTAAAGCCTTGCTGCAGCCAAGGAAATACCTCCATTTTACTTTCTTTTTTGATAGCACGAGGCAAAGGATCTCTTTGTTGCAGGGCTCATTCCTGCTAGCTTTACAAATCCTGCTCCCTTTCCCTTGAAAAACAAAACAAAACTAAAGAATCTCAATAGGGCCTTCTCAGCTTCGTCACTTTTCATCAGCCCTCTTTCTCCCAAATGTCGGACAGCCTTCACAATTATCCAGTAAATTACTATGTTTTCCCATTTCGGAGGAAATGCTCTGATTTTATTTCTAAATGCTTTGCTGAGTATTGAATATATGGACACTCAGCTGCTTTGACTAAATGACTAGAAGTTACGCATGTATTCTGGTAAGCATTCTAGTTTCCATGCCAGCTCTATAGAGCTATGGTCATTCCCTGGGATGGTCTAAGACATTTTGCTTCATAAGGTGAGCAAATCGTGCAAATCGTACCCTCTTATTCCAGATCAAGATGCCTAGGACCAAAGGAAGCAAAACTTAACTGGGCTCCTGAGGCAGAAAATCCCAGACATACCGTTCTCTTTTCATGACAGTTAGAAGGACAATAATAACCATTAATATAACTGATAGTTTGCTGCCCTTTCATGACACCCATGATTGCCTGGCATGACCTCTTCACTTTACCAAACAGTAGGGCTGGCATTGTTTCCCAAGCCAAATTCTGCCAACGATTCAGATTCCAGAAGGACTTGGTCTTTGGTAAGAAGTTTACTGAGGAGCTTGTATCTACACAGAAGACATGTGTGCTGAGCACACATGGTAATGCCTGGCTAGCAGGTAAAATCTGGCAGTGGCTTATCAGGATTGGCTGCCTACCTGTGCGTTTCCAAGCTGAGTTCAAACTGATGATCGCTATCTTGAAAGCTCTAAGTGGCCTGGAAGCGGGATATCTTAAATACTGCTTCCTCTTACATGAGCCAGTTCATTCACTTAGATCAATGAAGGGAAACTGAATTAAGATGGAAATGAGTATCAGTGATGTGTGATCTGTTCTTGGCTCCATTTGGAATTGGCTCAGTATTAAGAAGCTTTCTCAGTGAGCTTTTGTATTTTCTGAGAGTTCCCTCTCAGCTCACACTGTAGAAGCATGTGCTAATGGTACCATGTGGGTTAAACCACAGAGCCTAGGGCTTGTCGATCAGAAGGTCGGCGGTTCAAATCCCCGCGACGGGGTGAGCTCCCTTTGCTCGGTCCCTGCTCCTGCCCACCTAGCAGCTCGAAAGCACGTCAAGTGCAAGTAGATAAATAGGTACCGCTCCAGCGGGAAGGTAAATGGCGTTTCTGTTCGCTGCTCTGGTTCGCCAGAAGCGGCTTAGTCATGCTGGCCACATGACCCGAAAGCTGTACGCCGGCTCCCTCGGCCAATAAAGCGAGATGAGCGCCGCAACCCCAGAGTCGGTCACGACTGGACCTAATGGTCCATATGGTCCTTTACCTTTACCTTTACCATATGCTTCATATGCAATGATTTTGGGAAACAGAAAAATGATTAAGGACAAAATACTTGGGCAGCATTTGTAATATGATGCTTAGCCTACATGACCAGAAGAAAAAACTATGTTATTGTTTTAACCCCTTTTAAATTCTATAGCAGACATAGTAGCTACTCTAGCAGCAAAAGTCTTCATTCATTGTATGACTGTGAAGCTGCTTGAGGTCAGGTCACTGCAATACTTCCCTTCCCCCTTTTAAGGAAAACACTGCTTAAAATAATATAAACATATTGTGTGGGTATCTAGCCTTTAGAGTTCAAATTAACTAAGATGTAAATGAAATGCATTGAAAGTTGCCAGCAGGTATGAATTATTTAACAAAGACAAATCCTATCAAGCTAAAAAAAAAAAAATCCTGTCTCTTTTATATTAAAATCTATGTACTTGCACAACCTCATGAAATTTTAATACACCCTGTCTTACTTTTATAACTAGGTTCCAAATCACTACTGTGATTTTGAGTCAATGGCTGCCTCTACCAAAATAGGCAGGCATTTTGTATTAAACAGTATTCAAATAGGATGCGAGAGTAGGACTCGTATTGTTAGGTAATGGTTCTTTTATCCACATTTTATCTCCATCCTATAAATTTTATACTTTAGATTATGTGCCTCCCAATAGATCTTTCTATAAGAGATCTCTATAAATCTTCAGCCATTCACCACTAAGAAAATGTATCTGCCATTTGTATTGTTTTATTGTTGCCCTGCAGTTCAGGCCTGACACTGGGAAGAGGGGGCCCTCTCTCCAGCACATAAAGAAATACTAGGTTCTTATGTTTAAACAAATAGGTTTCTTACATTTTTTATGGCTGTCATATTGATTTCATAGGCACGGATACCATAAGTTCATGTATATGTATAGCAAAACTCCACAACAGTTTCATTATTTTCATCAGCTTCATAAGCCAGTACTGAGCATGTACTGGAAGAAAAAGAGAAGTATTAAGTAGACATCACCGCTCCCCTTCCCTCTTTGGCAGTAAAAGTTGCTTTGAATTATTCTGTAATGACATGGAAACATCTATTTTTCATTCTCTCAAAAAGGCATCTGCGTGGTACCTTGTGCCAAACATTCTTGGAAAGGATCGTGTCTTTGCTACAGCCGTGTTTCAAAATTGCTCCATAAGTCATGAGTTATTGAGTCATATCTAAATCTTGGAGTAAAAAGGTAGATTCATTCTTTTGAGATATATGTGTGTATGCTTTGAGATATAGGAGTATTCAGTCTCGCTTTCACAGTAATAGATGTGGAAAAAAATCTTGCTGCTCGCTAGAGTACAAGACGTCATATTTCACAATTATGGTATAAACAGAGAACTACTTAGCAAGCCTGCAAGGAACTCTCTTTAAAAGATGGCTTTATAAAGTTTTAAGTGAAGAGGAACCCCCTACATCACCAGAGTTTAGGCTTTTCTTTATTCTTTTGGACAAAAATTCATTTTATAAAGGAAAGATTTCTTAGCGCTTTTTTACATATGCATATATACCATCAACACTTTTATTTAACCACACCACCATGTCTGTGTCCCAAAGTGCCATTTACATTTTATTTGAACATCAGTTCTACAAGTCTACAACTAGAGGTTCTAAGAATGCCAGGTCAATCCCTTTACTCAGGGGGTCTGCCTGGTGAAACACTAATACCCTAAGGGAATAGAGACTCGTATCATCATAAAAATCCTTGGATCTGCTTTTCACAGACACAAACAAAGTCAACACCATTTCTTAACTCACTGAACTTCTTGCATGGAATTAATATACAACCCAATCCTCCTTGAACATTTAGCCTTCATTCTTTAGATTCTCTTCCACAAAAACCCAATCCTTTTTGGTGAGGTTTTATCACTTCTATTACAGCATCTCCTTCTCCCTTTTTCACACCCACACCCACACCCACACACCCATGCAATCACATGCATGCACACAGTACTAATTTCCTGCTTTGCTTTTAGATCTGACCCAATCCCATTCATAGCTAGTGTTACAAGCCACCACCCCTTCTTCATCATGGTGCCTTGTGTCACTCAGGATCCTTTCAGACACACCCATCATTACAGTGGGGCTTTCTGCACACAGGACCTAGTGACAGGTAGCTATGCCTTTCCCCTGCAGCTGGTATGAGGCAACTTTGGCCCTCCTAGTGTTGCTGAACTCCAACTCCTAACAGCTCTGGACACTATGCTATTTGGGGCTGATAGGAGTTGTAGTTCTGCAACATCTGGAGAGCTAAAGGTTCTTCACTCCTGCCCTACAGTTTCCTCTGAGCCTGCAGGAACCAGCTGCAATAATCAGACTCATCCTCTGGTCTGTCCAAGGCTTTCCCTTCACAAGTGGTTTAAAGCTTCTCCAAGCTTTGATCATCCTAATTGTCTTATCCTTCACCTAATCTGAACTTTGCATTTATTTAGAAACCACTTTCAAAATTATATATAACTGTGTTGTAGTTTCTGGACAATTGATGTCATCGTGATCACTTTTTCTTAATGGTTCTACCACGGTTATAACAAGACACAAGAACACCTCTCTCCTTTGTGTAATTCCACTTTTACCTTTGAATTGGCAGTACCTGGTTGTTCTTTCTTATTTCTGTTTCTTAATTAAAATTACTTGAGACAGTTGACAATAAAATAAAAAATACCCCACAACTTCATAAAATAAGCAAACTAAAGGGGAGGGCCAAATTATGTACACACTCTCTGTCTAAATAAATAAATAAATAAATTTCTCAATGAACTCTTGTTCAGTGGAAACCTTTTTGTATATATTTCACTATATTATTTCCAAGCAGGTTACTTTGAGTTTATGTGAATAAAATGATTTAATTTAACCAGCTAGCTATTTTTTTGCATGGTTCATTGCAAAGTTACTCTTACAAAAACCAGCATCCAATTAAGTCAGAGAAAAATGTTTTTATTTTTAGGCTCAACAGTTTAACAGCTGAATTAAACTCTGATGGTTCAGTCCTAAGTAAGAAAGAAATTTCCCCATCTTTTTCCCCCTCACTGCCCAAACTGCAGGATCCCTGAGAGAGTCAGAAGTTGTCCATTGAACCAAATGCTCTTGTAGAAAGTAGATGAGAGAAAAATGAGCACCAGATGTTTGTATGCAGTTGCAGATGTTGATCATTTCACTATAGTCTCACAGCCTGAAAATGAGTCAAGCCAAACTGACATGAATAATTACACATTTGATATTTGTAGTTTTGTCCTCTGAAGTGTTTAGGTCAAAACTGAAGAGTACTCCTTCCCAAAAACTACTTCCCAAAAGACACAGGACTACAGCTACCCTGGCCCTAATCAACTTTTGCTATCTAGACCACAGCAGAGAACCTGTGTGCTCTGGTATAGTACCTGGAAACTGTAAGATCCAGGTAAGTAAAGCAAGGAAAACTAAGACCAAACAAACAGATAAATACATTAAAAAAACACACACAAAAAAACCACCAGTGTCTAGCTAATCTGATTTGGGACATCATTCCTTCCCAATTCCAAATGTGAAAATCATAAATCAAATATGAGCCAACCAAACAGTGACAAGTTATGAGGTGCTTCATCACAGTTTAGCTCTTTGATCTTGCCAACCTAATAGGAAGTAAACACAACTGGGCTGAGGTGGGATTAGGACAGGAGAGCAGGGAGGAGTTTTGTTTCTGTGTTTGAAGTACTTTTTAAAAGCAGCTAGTAGTAGCTGGTGCCCATTGGGATTGGTGGGTCAGAAGGCAGGGCCACCAATCCCAAGTGAATTTAGAGCCAATTATGAAGCAGAGACAACTAATTCTAGTCATCCCTGTTGTGTTCTACAAAGGCAGCACTGAGAATAATGAGGAGGACAAAACTAAGATCCAAAACCACCCTTTCATGAGTTAAAAACAGAGAACAGGGGGGTGGCTGAGGTTGGTGCGGCAGGCCCCATTTGCCTTAATAGGCTAGTCTCCACAGAAAGCAACAGAGGGTATCAGAGAAGAGAGGAAGAATGGCAGGCAATGGTCAGCTCAACCAGGAAGATGAAGGAAGGACAGGAAGTGTTCCTACACCTAAGCCAGAGACTCCAGGAGGAAGAACTGGGGCTATCTGCCCACCAAACTCACAGTGATGAGCCTTGCCTTTCTAATCTGGAAAGACTGAGAGGGGTGTCAATTATGCTGTAAGGATGTTGTAGAAGTCTGACACAAATCTGCTGAGTTTTCCTATTGGAAACTGTGAGGTACAAGTGCTTGTCATTCTGTTTCTTGTCATTAGGTATGTCTGTTTTTGCTACTCTGCTTCTAAGTTATGCTGCCCCAGAAGAACTGGAGGACCCCAAGCTCATACATAGTGGGGGAGAAAAACATTCATTATGTCAGTGGACTGCAAGTGATTACAAGGCAGGCCCACACAAATTATAGTGCAATATCCAAGTACATCAGTATTCAGGTCACTGCCGTTGCTTCCCTTCAAGCATGTCATGTGGGAAAAATACTTTTAGTTTAATGTAGTGACAACAACAGGACCATGACTCTGACCTGTACATTAGCACAGCTGCTTAGTATACAGCAACTTTCATTATCAAATTGACCCAGGTTCTTGCCAGAGTTTTTGACTGAGCTGAAAGCGGAATTTGCCCTTCCAAGCCTATAAGTGATGTTGTCTAATAAAAATATATATGTATGTGGCCAATATAGTAAAATGTGTCTTTGACCTTGGGCAGCAGGCTGTTAATTGTAAACCCTGGTAATACATCTAAATGAAAACTCAGTCTTTCATTCACTAATTGCAAGGCCAAACAATTGTGAACCTCAAGCACATCAATAAGTTAGCTCCTGAATTTACTTTCAGGAGAAGAACATGAGAGCACATCATCAAAATTTAGGAAAAATCACATTGAATGCTTTCCCAATGAGGCAAAAAATAATAATCAAAATCAGTTTCAAGAATTCAGTAGCACGAATCCTCTAGAGATATCAGCAAGGCTATCTGAGTTCAAGCTTGGAAACAAATTTCAGGGGGCTTGTAAAGCCTGTCTCAAAACAAGAGGCGATCTTTACCGGCTCCCAGATTTTTCTCTGGCTCAGATTAGAATCTGAGTCATACGTAATTCTTTCTGTCTTCCTTCTATGCCTCTCACCTTCCTTTCTACAAAGGTCATCCCCATCACCCACTACTCCACATCTCTCTCCTAATTTGGGCAAGAGCAGCAGGGGAAGTTCCTTCATTGCACTGTATATCAGCTTGTTGGAGTGTGGGGAACTAGCTATACTACCAGTTTGCCAGCATGAAACCCCTATGGCCAGTATAATGTGAGAACAGGATTTCAGCCTTTAATACTTTTTCAACATTTATACCATAGTGGTATACCATCCTACATATATCCACTCAAAGGTAAACTAATTGAGTTAAAATGGATTGGCTCCTATGTAAGTTTTGGAAAGGATTGCAGACTTGGATTAGTTTTTGTTTTTATGTTGAGTAATTACTGCTTCTTTCATGCGAATGCCATGAAAAAAAGTGTTCTATGTCAGTCCAGCTGTAAATTCAACATATCATTATGATAATCCTTTAACCAAACACCACAAAGAGCCCTGTGGACTTAATGACTAAGTCTCATTGTGGCATAATATCTCAAGGACTAAAGCCCAATTCATCAGCTGCCAACAGGGATACATTCCTTGATGCATCTGATGTGATGGGTGTACACAGCAAAAACCAGAGAGGTTCTGAGGAACTGATAAACATTCACAGCCCCACCAAAGAATTGCAGACCTGGCATTGTCCCAGCATCTTCCTGGATATGTCTCATACCTTGGATTGGTAGATAAATTCCATTCACATATTTCTTGTGTGGTGTTGGCAAAATCTATTCTCTTTATCTTATTCTATCAACAATACGAGGCGAAAAGAGAAACAAAGACTCCACCCTAAAACAGGAAAACAGATTCCCCCCTGCCAGTTGAAACTGGATGCCTATACTTACTCTAAACCATTATTTTCAAATAAATAGAAATGAACGGGGACATACATGCCATTCTGTGTGCATTTATTTTACTCAAATCATGGTCAGGCGAACCCTATGTGGTGTAGTGGTTAAGAGCGGTAGTCTCGTAATCTGGGGAACCGGGTTCGCTTCCCCGCTCCTCCACATGCAGCTGCTGGGTGACCTTGGGCTAGTCACACTTCTTTGAAGTCTCTCAGCCCCACTCACCTCACAGAGTGTTTGTTGTGGGGGAGGAAGGGAAAGGAGAATGTTAGCCGCTTTGAGACTCCTTAAAGGGAGTGAAAGGCGGGATATTAAATCCAAACTCTTCTTCTTCTTCTATAAAATCCATGACAAGTTTGACAATATGTCTTCCACGTTGTAGTTCACAACTATACTGGCTCACTTCTTCCAGGATATATATTTCCTCATCATTACATGCACAACAGCAAAATATATTATTATGTACTCAGCCACCTAGATCCCAAACAAACTGAGAAAATGTGATATTGTTTATAGATAAATGGGTGTTTTATTCTTAAAATGAGATCTAGTGGAACCCCCAACTGACCAGGTCCCATGGGATTATTGGCGCTTCACAATAGTATGGACTTTTAAATCTATGTGTTATAGCTGATTTACAAACACATTGTGGCTTAGGAACATAATGCTGATGCAAATAACATTAAATTATGATTCATCAACAGAAACTTTATCCAAGATATGCAGCAATTGATTGGATTAGATTATATTTTGACCACGTCCAACTCTATTATTCTAGTCATTTTGTAGATGAGCAAATCCACATTTTATAGTTTTTGTGTTACCAGCATCACATTTTCCTGGGAAAATAAATCTCCTTCTCTACTTTTTTCCTCTCTCAGTGAGTTTCAAGGATGCCACTGAAAATAATTAAATATTGAACTGTTTGCGGATATCTCAAGTTTCTGCTGATTTTTAACTAAGGCTGTTTGCTGTGCCAGGAGGGAAGAGTTGCCATCCCTGCTTCCTTTTCTAAGCTGGCTGATGTTGGGGTATCCCAGGTTCCCACAGTTCAGCTCCCCTTGTCTGTTTATTCCTCTTCTGTCTGACTCTGCCAAGCCCAGTCCAATACCAACAGAGCTGTGTTGCTTATAGAGGTACTACTGTAGCAACATGAACGACTCTTGTTTTTTTTGTAGTCACCTGGAAACTGACATTATTTCAGATCTATTTCTACCTTATAGTTGTCTTGCCTGGTTTGTGAAATGCAGGTCATGATTCCTTTTTTAGGTTCTGGTAAAACAGTTTCTGAATCTGGTGAGATGGGGTTGTTGCTGTTTTTGAGAATGCAGCAACTAGACCAGGCGTAGCTTTGCAAGGTCTCTCTCTCTCTCTCTCTCTCTCTCTCTCTCTCTCTCTCTCTCTCTCTCTCACACACACACACACACACACACACACCTCATTTTCCAAACCTACAAAAAGCATCAAGAGCTATGAAAACCAAAAGACTTTATTTAATCAGATTAATTAGCTATTGATAATTCTTTGTCCAGCTACTGAAAGCAATTGGAAAAGGATAGATAAGGTTTTCCTGAGAAATACATGTCTCAAAGGTATTTGTGCCTTGATCAACACAGAAATGGGCCTTTTGCCGTATGTGGCTTGCGCATAGCTGGCTAGACAGACGTCGTCACATAATGATAAGCTTTAGATTAGGAAGAAAGTGACTCTCTAGGCATGAATTTTTTCCTGTCTTATGATCAGTCATGATGCATGATTCATACACTGAACTGGTCAAAAAAGAAAGAAATTGCTTCTGGGAAGAAAGTATGTTGCTCTGGAAGGTGCTGTGGGAAGAAGGAGAAGCCAAACAGAAGTTGTGCCAACTGCTGTCAACAAGGGACAAGACCAGAAGGACAATCAAGGAACAGAATCAGGGAACTCCTCTCCTCCTCAGCTGCAAAACCAGTCTAGGCGGTGCTAGTTGCATCCTTCTTCCCTGCAAAGTAATTGAGTGCCCCCCTACCATTCTCTATTACATGACTGTATAGTGAACATATATAACTGGCCTACATCACCAAGGCTGCACTGTAAATTCATGAGATAAGCAGAACAACCCTTAGCATGGTTACTCAAGTTTAATGGGTCTTATTTTCTAGCAAATGAGTTTAATTGCAGTCAGGAAGTGGAAAATGTTTTTTGCATAGTAAAAGTACTGCAGAAATATTAAATAATATGACACTATTCCTCAGAGTTTCCCTCAAGCACACAAATGTAATAAGATTCTTACTAATTAATATTGGCTGGGAAATGCTACTTAATGACCATTTTTTTTCAGGTTTTGCAGGAAAGGGGGGGGAATGTGTTTCTTTTGAAGAGAAATCCCCCTTCTTACATCATGGACATGGGTGTTTAGACTTCCTATACATCTGAACATTGCACATAAAAATTAAGATTGACTTAAAGCAAGAAGAAAATGAACTTATATGCAGGTGACAATCACTTTCATCTTACTTTTTCCTTTTAATAAATATATAACAAAAACAGAGCATAGTTGATTATTAATCCTGGAAAATTGGCTTTCCTGAGAGTGTGAGATCATTCAGAGACATGACTTGCAAAGGGAAGGGTTTGTTAAAACAGAAATGGTTCCTCCAAAGACTATCAATAACTGGAAAGAAAATGCAGACAAATATAATAAACTCCTACAGCTAACATGTAATATGATTTTTCCCTCTGAAAGGGTTTCTAAAGTATTGATAGAGCCCTCTTAATGCATAACCAAATTACTGTTGAACAGATGTGGGCTGCAAGCTAATGGCCTCTCCTGAATCTAAGTATCATTTAAACTAACATTGCTCCAAGACTCCCTAGGTGGCTCCCCCCACCCACAGGATACAGAAAAATTGACACCCGGGATACAATAAGAGAAAAGAAATGGGAGGAAACGCAAGAGGCCTGAAGATTTATCAGCTTATGGGTTGTATCATTGTCCCAAAGAAACTGGCTTAAAAAAAAATGAAATGACGAGGAAAAAGGAGCTGTGAACCATGATGGGGATGATTAAAGAGGATACAGAGCAGCTGTCAAAGCAAATATCAGGAAACATTAATAACTTTATAGCTCGCTGTGAGACTGTCTCAGATATTTCCAAGAAAACAGGAATATTTCTCCTGAAGTAATCATCACATGCAGACCCCTTGCAGCCCGGTCTGGTGCTTATATCTGCCTGCTGAACCTGAGAGTTATTCTGCATTTGGTACAGAGAGGCACCCGTTAGTCATTCTCTCCTTTGCAGGATTAGAATCACAGGAAGGGAGAGGGGGCCAGTTTCAGGGTCTATTCCATTGCATTACCTTTTGGCCCATCCTAGAAAGGCCACCAGGTGTATTTTTGTTTGTTTGTTTGTTTATTAAAGACTCCTTAGTTTACAAAAGTATGCACAATGTCTCTTTTTTTCCAAGTTACATTTTCTACAGGTCAGTTTCATTTGATGAGACTTCGGTGTTACATTAGGAAGAGAAAAGGGGGAAGGTGGAGGGGACCATGGTGGTCAGGGTAGGGTACGGGTCTGGTGGCGATGTTTCTATTTTACTTAATGTATGTGTGGGGTTTTGTGTCAGCGTTGATTGTGTAGGTTCTCTTTGCTATTCGCTTGTATGCCTTTGGTGGTGAGAGAGGTTGGGGTTGGCCTAGGATGTGTTTGCTTGTTTGTGATTGGCTAAGGCGAACTTTGTTTTCATGAGTGAGTAGGGTGGGTGGTTGTTTTGAAGGAGGTTAGTCATATTGATTTGTATGCTGTTCATAGCTGTCAACGTTTCCCTTTTTTAAAGGGAAATTACCTAATTCTGAATAGGATTCATCACAAGAAAAGGGAAAAGTTGACAGCTATGATGCTGTTGGTGGATTCTTATCTTTATCTTTGGGCTGTGTATGTGATAAAGGGAAGCCATAAAGGCGTGAAGGCATCGTCTTCTATTTGTCCCCATGTCAGTTTCAGTTTATTGGTTAATTTTTCTAGTAGGGCTGTTTCCCATACTATTTGGTACCACTGGTCCATGCTTACTCCTGACAGGTCTCTCCAGTGTCTTGTTATGATGTTTCTGGTTGCTGAAAGTAGGTGGGTTATGAGTTCCTTGTGATGTAAGTGGGCATTATTGTCTTGGAAGGTGTTTAGCAGGGCCAATTTTGAGGTGATTTCTAATACTTGCTTAGTTGTTTTACATATTTCTTGTATGGCTGTTGTCCAAAATAGTTGGATTTGGGGGCATTCCCACCACATGTGGAAGTATGTGCATGTGGAGGTGCATTCTCAAAGATAGTGGCAAGAAGAAGAAGAAGAGGAGGAGGAGGAGGAATTTGGATTTGATATCCCGCTTTATCACTACCCGAAGGAGTCTCAAAGCGGCTAGCATTCTCCTTTCCCTTCCTCCCCCACAACAAACACTCTGTGAGGTGAGTGGGGCTGAAAGACTTCAAAGAAGTGTGACTAGCCCAAGGTCACCCAGCAACTGCATGTGGAGGAGCAGAGACGTGAACCCGGTTCCCCAGATTACGAGTCTACCGCTCTTAACCACTACACCACACTGGCTCTCAAATGCAGCAAAATGCCTCTCAAATTGTCTTGTGATGTCTGCAAAGTCACTTCGTACACATGCGTGGATGAATATAAAAGAATGAAGCATTTTTTTTGTCACTGGGAGTGGTGGATGAGGGGCAAGGAGGAAATGCAATGTCGACTTGCTATTTAGCATTTAAACACCAGGCAAAAATATTCCTTTTTATCAGACCTGTGGCTTTTAATTAACTATGACCTTTTTTGCATGGGTGGGGTGTTTTAATTTCTTAAGAAATTTAGATTGTCTCTTTAATGCTGGTTTTAACGTATGTATGTATGTATGTATGTATGTGTTTGGTTGTTTTTGCTTAAAATATTGCAAATCACTTGCCATAGAAAAAAGTAACTAATAAATTTAATAATTATTGATAGATATTGAAAATGTGTACTCTGTCTTTCAGTCAAATAGTTCTCAAGGCATCTTACAAGCAACAGTTAGTAAAAAAAAAACAACCTCCATTACTCACAGATACACACATACGTGCACAGCCTAACAGTTGATAGTGGACTGATGAATGGGTCCATACAATATTCTATCAGGGTGGCAGAGGGTGAACGTCTCCTTAGACAGCATATTAATATCATTCATTCTTATAGCTAGTTTCCCTATAATTAGCACAAGTAAAATGTGATCTATCTATCTGTGTCACCCCAATCTCCAATCACTGTGAGATTCCACAGGTTTCACTTACCCAGGGTTTGGTTTCCTTCAGAATGAGGAACAGAATGAGGAACTGTGGTGTCTTTATGATATATGGTTTATTTACACGAACATATATAACCGGAGCCTATGATGGAGGGGTTCACAGTAATCTGCTCCACTTCCCAGTGGGGAGGAGTTGTGGTGGACCACGTGGCCACCCACTCCCCACCGGGGGCGGGGGACTCTGTCCCCCATTGCCTGGGGGATCCCGGCCACATCAGAGCCTGGCCAGCCAACCCGCTGGCTGGGGGGGCGGGGCCGGGGCCATTTAAAACAGAGGAACGAGCCAGAGGACTTCCTCTTTGGCTCGCTTCCTCAATCACCCTCCCTCCCTCCCGATTTTGCAGGTTAGGCAATGGCCTTGCTATGGACTTTGGTTGGTTGCCTTGGTTGTCCGAGGGGCCTGGTAGGAATTTTTCCACTTGGCAGATTGGCACTGGCCACTTGGTTTCCGCTTACCTCGTAGCAATCGTCACAACTTTGTTAGGGTTGAGGTTAGGCATTGTTTGACCTTGTGGGGGGGAGGTGAGGTGTGGCCATCACCTGCCCCTCCATGTTTAAGGGTATTCCGTTAAAGGAATCCGGGGGTGTTGATCTAGTCTGAAGCCTGGCTGGTGGGCTAAGGCCTTGACACGACCCCGAAGGGAACACCAGGGGGAGCTTGAGTTGGTTCGCATCGACAGGGCTCCCCCTACCGGTGGCTTACCCTTACTGGGACTTCCTGCACAATGGGCAGGAGTCAGATATAGGTAAAGGTACCCCTGCCTGTACGGGCCAGTCGTGTCCGACTCTAGGGTTGTGCGCCCATCTCACTTAAGAGGCCGGGGGCCAGCGCTGTCCGGAGACATTTCCGGGTCACGTGGCCAGCGTGACTAAGCTGCTCTGGCGAGCCAGCACCAGCGCAGCACACGGAAATGCCGTTTACCTTCCCGCTATAAACCGGTACCTATTTATCTACTTGCACTTAGGGGTGCTTTCGAACTGCTAGGTGGGCAGGAGCTGAGGTTTTACCCACAGCGCCACCCACGTCCCCGGGTGCTCCTGCACAATGGGCAGGAGTCAGATATAGTCAGGTCCAATCAATGCCTAAGCCAATACCGCTCACATTCTGTAATTTCAATAAAGTTGTGGCCAAAATTTGCCCAATAACATAAATCTAATATCCGTGTTCTTGTCTGAGTTATTTCCAACCAGGGAGTGGCTGCAGGGTCTCGACACGCAATTAACACCCCAAGAGGGCCTTGCTTCCCCCATGGCTGCAGCCTTAAGATTCAAACAGAAATCAAACATTATTCTTACTCTCTCAAGCTGCCTGGTCTGCAGCTTTTCTTCTAACTACTAGCTTACATCATTCAACTCTCTACTCTCAGCTTAATTTTGTCCTTCTAACTACCTGAAAGCTGAGAGAGGGGGCCCTACCCATTTGCTGGCTGTCATAAAGCTCCTTCCATTGTTCCCCTTAACGGCCCATCACCTCACCAGGAAGCTTGCCTGCCTATTCTAATAATTAGAAGGGGGCCCAGGCATTCAGCCTACCCCCAAAAACTTTTTTCATATATATATGAATATAAAGATATTTTCTTGACTGCATTGCTAATCCCTCATAAATGCATTTAGGCTGCACTTGGAGGCAAAGAGGATTGGGTGGAAGGAATTAAAGAGATTTGGCATGGATACCATATTTGGAAGAATTTCTAATGAGATTACTTTAACAAGTCTGTCTCATGCAACTACTTTGAGCAAGTCCAGAAACTCTAATGAGATCATACTTACTTTCTCCAGTGGGAGAAATGGTGCCATTTCCAAAATGTGTGAATGAAATTCACCAGGTTCTGATTAACTCAAGGTGCACAAATTGGTAGTTGGAGTTACATACCTCAAAGGTCACACAAACGAATTTTCAGAATAAAATAGGAAGTCAGTTTTATATTATAGCAATATACATTGATTTGCAAGTGAAAATTGAACAAAATTTCATGGACAAAGTTTTAAATTTCCTCTTTCGGAATCAGAGATGTTATGGATTTTTATTATTGTCTTAATGGACTTTGAGTCAAATAGAAAGTCTTTTCCTTCTGTTCATCAGATTCTACATGCGTAAAGCCAGAAGATATGAGCAAGGTTATTAGATATGCCTTTGCAAGAGGAAACGGTAAGACAAAGATGGCCTGCCTGAAGTTACAGTTTATAGATTAGAAAGAGGCGCAAACAATTAAAAAACAGACATACTTTGGGCAAATTACTTGCAATCAAGCTGCTGCTAAATGAGCTTCTTGCCGAGGAAAGCAAATTTATAATGTTTAGAATGGGGGGGGCAGGGAAAAATGTTCACAACAATGCAGCTGAAGGTGTGAGTAGATACAGATAAGTAAAGTTCTGGGCACATTTAATAGAAGAAACTACACTTAAAACCTTTCTTTCATCCCTCCAAAACTTCATATGCCAGATTAACCAAAACTATTCCGATATATAGCTGGCTGGTGGAGGGGGATGTGGGAGAGCACGGCTCTAAGACATCATCCGATGGAGAGCCAGGCTTACCGACTGACCTGATCTTTGTTGAAGTTTGAGGAGTTTTACAAGTAAAATTTATTCTGTAAACATTCGTTCCAGGACTGTCCATTGATCCTAACACACTGGCTATTACCATATTGGCACGAATATAAGCCGTACCCACAAATAAGCCGCAACTTCCAAATTCAAGGGGTAGTGGGAGAAAAATAATACCCAAATATAAGCTGCTCCCTTAAAATTGTGTCTTATGCTGGTGCTGGTGGTCCTAGGAGCTGCACGCTGCCGTGGCTCCTGCCTCAACAGAAGTCCCACAAAAATCAATTTTTGTAAGGTCGCAAATTTAAGCTGCACTTTAATTTTTCATGGTCAGAATTTGGAAAAAAAGTGTGGCTTATATTCAGGCCAATACGGTATATGTATAACTATTGGGAGTGTAGGTTTGTATGCATCTGTATATCTGAATTAGCACAGCTACATGTATTTTTGGATACTGCTTAGGGGATGCTGTTGAGAGGACCTCTATGATGTGCTCCCATGCTTCAAAATGTACCATTATGCCACGGACAATGCTCATCAGATGGTTATATCCTTCCTTCCTTCCTTCCTTCCTTCCTTCCTTCCTTCCTTCCTTCCTTCCTTCCTTCCTTCTTTTCCCTATTTTATTCAAAATGATACCTCAATGTGGAATTAGGACCAAGCTACCTATATTTTAAAAACCCAGAGAAAATGTGTTTTGCTTCACTCCTGCCCACCCCAACCACTGAAATGTAGAGAGAAACATTCTTTTGGCAGCTTATTCAAAGGATAATGAAAAGATGTGTATATTTGGCAACCAAGGTAGAAAGTCACACAAAGCACCAAAGACATGTGAAGGCATCAACTTGGAAGCGCCACATTTCCCCCCCCCCCCACTGGGTGATGCTGCTGCATTTAGCCCCCCCCCCCATTCAGCATAACATTCATTGGTTTCATTGAATGCAGAGCATTGTCTAATCCAATTGAATGGACTGACTTTAAAGACTCTGTAATTTCTGAATACACATCAAGTGAAACTATCCTTCATTCCTATTATTGTAGTGGAATGTTAGACATTACAAGGTAGACAAAGGCAACGCATAAAAGGGATTTTTGCTGGCAGTCAGAAAGTACAAGTATAGGTAGAGAGAGATAATACGCTGCTGACATCTCGCTTATCTTGATTCCTCCCTCCCGTCCCTTCATACATAAATATCGGCAGGAACAGAATTTTCAAAACAAATATGAGCCACCATCCTCCGAAATTAAATGGATGGGGGCGGGGGGGGGAGTAGAAATTTTATTTAAACGGTGTCCTTCAGGAGTTAAAGCTCCAGCGTGTACACATTTTGACAATGGATTTTCAGTATGAATGATGTTGTTGCAATTAGAACAATTAATGAGAAGGTGTGCTTCAAAATGCTCCATAATCTTCTCTGCGAGTGATGAGCAAAGATCATTACATTTCATCTTTCCTTCTCTTTTCAACAATGAGCACTGGCAAACCTGCATGAGGCTGGAAAGTGGAGATTACATTACACTGGTCCAGTTTTGTTTGGTTTTTGGTTTCTCTCTCTCTCTCTCTCTCTCTCTCTCTGTGTGTGTGTGTGTGTGTGTGTGTGTGTATAAGCAGAAGGCTGATCGCCGAAGAATTGATGCTTTTGAATTATGGTGCTGGAAGAGACTCTTGAGAGTCCCATGGACTGCAAGAACAACAAACCTCTCCATACTGAAGGAAATCAGCCCTGGGTGCTCACTGGAAGGACAGATCGTGAAGCTGAGGCTCCAATACTTTGGCCATCTCATGAGAAGAGAAGACTCCCTGGAAAAGACCCTGATGTTGGGAAAGATGGAGGGCACAAGGAGAAGGGACAACAGAGGACGAGATGGTTGGATGGTGTTCTCAAAGCTACCAGCATGAATTTGACCAAACTGCGGGAGGCAGTGGAAGACAGGAGTGCCTGGCGTGCTCTGGTCCATGGGGTCACGAAGAGTCGGACACGACTAAACGACTAAACAACAACAACATATATATAAGCTCATTTTAAATTGAGCATATATTATTTGTGTCTCATATCACGCCACTCCAGATAATGATACCCATGCAGATTTTAATTCCTTTCTACAATAAGGAGTGGATTTGAGTGGGAACTACAGGAACTGTTGTGTCTATCTTACCTCTACATGACCCATCTTCAAAGGTGCTTGTCCGACTTCCAATTTAGCACAGACCATCGCTAAATGTTCAAGACAAAATAGGACAATGCTGTGTTGGTATCAGAGCCTCTGGTAAGAAGCCTCTATTAGGACCAGTGTTTTGTCCATCTGTGCTCTGGACTGCTGAGGAAAGCTACCCAAACTGAACTTCAGGGGATATAAGGCCTGCAGGGACTGAAATGTATGGATTTAAGAAGCTTGGATAGATGCACCTGAATTCATAGAGGCAAAGTTTTTTTTCATTGTCATTGACTGGAAGTTATGGCTGTTTGTGAACTGTAGTCATGGAATGTATCCTATTCATATTAGATTTCAGGGTGCAATATTTGCTAGGTATGAAAGGAACATACATTGGAAAGACAAAAAAACCAAACCAAACAATAATTTGAGACTTTGACAATAAATGACCTTCTTGTTGTCCTCCACAGCCAATACCTGCAAGGCTGGCTTCGAGTAGCATTAGTGATTTGACAAGTTTCACCATGCTGAAGTTAGCTCAGTCTGAGCTCATGACCAGTCAGACTGCCAGCTCTTGGGGAGCAGGGTTTACAAGCTCTAGAGCGATAAGTTATGCTTGTGTCAAAGGCATAGGAGAATAATGGACCTGAAGCACAACCAGAATGTATTAACAACTAATTCAGAGCTAAATCAAAACTCAGAGCCAAGTTTGTGGAAGCAGTTGCAGTATTGATATCATCATGTTCAGAAATGGGGATTAGCAGCATCCAGTGTAGTTTGTTCCAGGGAACCTTGAAGCAGTCTTATCAAACTTCCCATCAGCATGATGAATATTATAGGTTCATGTTAGCCAAAGTTCTAAACATCTGGAAGACTCCATCATGGGGGAAAGTCTGCCAAAGACACACTGTTGTCCCTGATTTTTCACTGGCCCTCTGTGAGAAAGGAACTGAAATTGTTAGAATTTGGATAAAATATGACAAGTTGAATTGGGCATCCCACAAAGCACCCAAGACTGAAGTGGTCTGTTCTCCAAAGCACAGAATGTGGATCCAAACCAAATCTTGCGGTTGGTGCACACCCATAACATATGCCACTGAAGAAACTTTTGGGAATCTACACTTCCATCTGTTTGTTTTTCCTTCCACCCCTTTCTTTTTCAAAAAGAGGAAACTGAGGTTCACTTCAACCTTGGCTTGGTTGTCACTTAAAATAGGAAGCTGTGGCTGCATTGATATCTGGGGTTTATTGTGTTAGTTTAACTGAGATTCTGTCCCCTTTTCTAACATTCCTTTCACACTGCACATGCCTGTTCCATCACATCTAGACTGCTATACCACCATCTTGTGCTGCATGTCATTCACACATTCCATTCCTCCATGCCATCCCTCTCCTACATTCCACCATTCTTCTAGGCTTTACCTTTTTGGCATGACTTTCTATGCCAAAAGACTGGCAAACATTCTTGTCAGTCCCAAAAGAAAAGAAAAAGCACGAGCCTTTAAATGAACAGGGAACACAGTGCATGCTGCCCCTCATCGCTCATCACTTCATTTTTTTTTAAATATTTATTCAAGATTTTAAACATTATCACCAAACATATAAACCCATCCCCAAAATACAGTAGACAAAGAAAAACACACAAAAAAGAAAAACATACAACATCAAAATCAAATCCTTAATATCCATACTTTCTTCAGTTTTTTGGACTTCCTCACGTCTCTCGTTCCTGCATTCCAAGTTTATAAAGTTCTAAAGAGCAAATTATCCCCTTGTTTCAATTCTTATTTTGTATTATTCCAATATTATGTCTCTAGTTTTAACTACATTAACCAAAAACTTAAATATTTATTTTAGGCATAATATTAACTCCAAATTTAACTTTTTCTGAGATTTCACCTATTCTCAAATTTCTTTCAACTAGCTTACTGATGCCATTATTTTTATTCTTGCATCTTTCTTAACACTCATAAAGTTTACAATGTTTTTGTAGGTAATCCTTGAATTTCTTCCAATCCTCTTCCGCTGCTTCTTCTCCCAGGTCGCGGATTCTGCCAGTCATTTCTGCTAATTCCATATATTCTATCAGTTGCATCTGCCATTCTTCCAGCGTGGGCAATTCTTGGGTTTTCCAATATTTAGCTATAAGTATCCTTGCTGCTGTTGTTGCATACATAAAAAATGTTAGATCCTTCTTTAACACCCTCTGGCCAACAATGCCCAGACATCGCTCATCACTTCAGCAGCTGTGATGCATACTATGAAAAAGGCGGGAAAATTGCCCCATAAAACTCCCACAATTTTACAAGTTAAGTGGGCTGCAAATGGATTTTTTTTTGGGGGGGGGGGTCACATAAAATCATAGCATTGTAGCACTGGAAGAGACCACTCGTCAATTCTTAGAGGTCTGGTTGCCTCATCACTTTAAATTATGTGGAAAACCCTATAATTTTTAGTTCTTTGTTTTACGTTTGTTCAGTCTTTTGGTCATAAATCCCATTCCATTCACTTAGTGCGTCTTCTGTGGATGTAGCTTAATACAGAAGGTCTGAGCTAAGCTCCATCCTGGGGGAATCTGTTAATGTTTAATTTGTCAGATGTGTATCTCCTGGCTATTGTAACAAACAAAATGAATCTGTGTCTTTCTTGGGACTGTTGAGGCCACATGAATGCTATTACAAGAGAAGTTCACTGCCTTTGACAATATCAGCACAATAAGGAACATATGTGATATTTAGCACCTCTGTTTATTGCTTTGACCTACAAGACCTGAGGCCTACTCAAAATATCTAAGCATACAACTCTGAGACTCATATGGCAGTGGGCACTCTTACTATCCAGCTGTTTTGTGACATCTAAAATTAATAGTGAGATACTAATGGTGCTTCCAAATGGACTTAATATTCTAAATAAGTCACTGAGATATTGTAGACAGGTTATTGGCAACAAGTGTTTTATCCTGTTGTTGAATTTTCACCAGGGATAATTCTGAATCGGGATGGGGCAGGGTGGATCTAGGCTGGCATTTTGATGACAACTCTGTTGTGTGTATGCTGCAAAAACCTTCCATGCATGAGAAGCACTCAACTGGAAGCACTCTAAGAAGCATGGACGGATCAAGATTCTGACTTTATTTAACTGGAACATTTTAAAAAAAACTGTGGCAGAGACAGAAAGCTTTGGTTCAGCATCATGCAGGCCTCATTGTGCATTCCTGGTCAGTCAGCAATTAAACAATGTCAAAGTGTGGCCACAATACAATGGGGTCTTAGTTATCTTCCTACTTGCCCCACCACCCAGTGAGCTACTGCTGGAAATACAAATACAAATGTAATACAGAGAGAGAGAGAGAGAGAGAGAGAGAGAGAGTGCTCCAATAAAGGCCACCTCACTTAAATTTAATTTTGCATGATAACTCACATGTTCAAGGTGGGGAAAGTGATCAGGAGAGACTTAGATTGTTTGGGTGAAGTTTCATCTCCATTAATACTCTTACCCTCTAATCCTTCACTTATCCTTTTCAGCTTGTTGTGGGGATTACCCAAAGCACATTGATGTAGAAGAGGAGATCTACTTTTATGTTTAAGTGGGATAATTAATAAAAGCATTACCAAATAGTCTGAAGGACCAACTACAAGGTAGGTGTGGGTTTTGAAGAAAAAATCTGTTGTCATCACATGTGATTTGGGCATCCTCCAGTGATGGAGTACAGAATGCGATTAGGCAGTTAGGTAATGTGGGAAAGTATAATGCTTGCAACTGTGGGAGAGAAAACATAGACCTTTGTGTGGTGTGTGCAGAAGTGAAGGAGATTTTTGGCTAACAGAGATGCAGAAAGCTATTAGGCATCAGATACAGATCAATGTCACGGAGGGGAGGAGGAAATGAAGGATGAGATTTAAGTTTGTTCTAAATGTGGGGACAATCAGATACAGTGGTACCTCGGGTTAAGAACTTAATTTGTTTGGAGGTCCGTTCTTAACCTGAAACTGTTCTTAACCTGGGGTACCACTTTAGCTAACGGGGACTCCTGCTGCCGCCACACCGCCACCACACAATTTCTGTTCTCATTCTGTAGCAAAGTTCTTAACCTGAGGTACTATTTCTGTGTTAGAGGAGTCTGTAACCTGAAGCATCTGTAACCCAAGGTACCACTGTATTGCCAAAATATCATATATAGCCCTGTGACCTAATGTCTCTTACAACAAAATAGTGACATATTCTCCAGAAACAGAATTACTGTGGTTCAGAATCCAACTTCATCTTCCAGAGAGAAACATGAACCATTATACTTGGAGTACAAATTGGGAGGAAGGAAACAGGAGGAATACTAAAATCGATGGCACCAGAGACCATCTGTTCCATATTCCACGCTCCTAAGAGAATAAGAGCAAATAGGCTTGGCAAATTGCTATGTAACTTAATCAAGGAGGTGTCTTCATTAACTGTTCTTCAGCTACTTCCTGGAAAGAGAGACTGTAACATTATCACCATCACTCTTCACCATAATCATATATACTGTTTTTGGATATTACTATATAAATAAGTATACACTTGCTCTTAACATTATTGAGCAAGAGAATTATATTTGAGCCTTATAAAAAGGTAGCACGTTTGGAGGAGAGGGAAAGGTTTCCACACTGATGAGTGTGGATCTCATGCAGTCAAGGGCTAACAACTATTTGTGGTTCTGCTTTAAATGTAAGAGACTTGCTCAATGAAGGCAGGGAAGCATTTGTATTCTGTGCAGTGTACAGTGCAGCTATATTACCCCTATTTGCTCAGTTACAAGCAACTTTGGAGGAAAAGGGGAAGATAATGTCACCTTTGATGCTGCCTTCACCTCTGAGCATTGATTTGCAGAGTGCACTTCCGTGCAGCTTGCTTAGATTTGAGATTTAGAAAAGAAAGGGAATCTGTTAATTGCATTTAATTGGATGTGTCTTGAGATGAACAGTGTTTCAAAGATTCTTATAATAAAAAGTTGTCAGTAAAGAGTATTTGTGCTTCAAGTAAAAGCTGGATTCTTTTCTTTTGCAATGTACTGTAAGCCACCATCAAGATCAGATTTACTCAATAATGTGATTCTTAACTCTCTCGTAGAAGAAGTAGAATCAAGAGCTTTTATGAGCAAGCAATGGAGAATCACCACGATCCTGCATGATTATCCTCATTGGATCTGACAGAATGAAAGAGAATACTCCCTTAAGTCATGGTGTTCACATTTCCCCTGTGATATTCATAGCAGATGCCTCCAATTTCAGGATAAGAGCAGCAACTGTCAGGCAGAGCATTTTAGTCTTAGTTATCTACAGTTCCATGATACAAAACATCAGGGCTATAAAAGCCAGAGCCCCACTTAAGCATGGAACTTACCGTGATACTAATCTCTCTCATTGGATGAATTCCCTGCTTAAGCTATTTTTACTTGTTCATAGTCCAGATTCCACACATGTGAAGTAGCCCATGTTTCACATTTACCATGAAAAATAATTAAAATTGTTTTTTTAAAAAAAATAAAAAATAAAATGGCAATGGACTCATACAGTCCATTATTTAACATAATGAACTTCTTTCCATGAGTGCATTGTGTGCGTTCCAGAGTGGGGGGAAATAGCAGTGAATTGTTTTCTTGTGCCAAACCTCATTTGATTGTATTTCATCAAAATGCATTTTTTGCCTTGACTTTTGGTTTCAGTAATAAGGTGTTGACTCTCTTTCTCTTTCTGAGCCCATACTATTATCTCTTCACCAGGCCTCCCATTCTGCAGGCTATGGCAGGAGCCTCGTGGAACTAGAGCTGTAGAGAACTAATGGATATAAGGATAGAGAGAGAGAGAGGGTGTGTAAGAGCAGAAATTACATATTGGGGGAAGAAATAAAGAAGCAGTTATAAACTGCTAGGATTCAACAAGCCAGAAGTTTATTAAAGGAAGATGGTGGAACACACTAGCTTGTTATTGCAGTGCTTCTATGCCTTTGGAAACTGTTTGATGAACAGGAGCAGATAAAGCATTTTTTGCTCAGCAACAGCAGCACATAATATTCATCAATACAGGTAGAATCATCCACAAAACTCAGGGTTGAGATTTAGCAGTGTCAGCAACTTCCATGTGTCTTGCAAAAGAAACCCCATCAATTGTTCTCTGGAAAGGATTTCAGGGGGGAGAGAGGCCACCTCAGGACTTTTCCCACCTAGACTACGTTTTATACCAGCTACACCCTTGGGAGATCAACTGCTATGTAGCAAGCATCCTAATGTGTTTTCAGTATGTTAATATTCATTGTGTGTTTTTTTACAAAAATATGTCATTGAATATTATTTGTAACATTCTGAAAAGTGGGATAGAAATAACTGAAGTGAACAAATAAACAAACAGTGCAGAGGTAGTGACTATTCATAAAACAACAAGAACAACCTTTCCTATTGTGGTTCCCAGCTAGGAGAAATGGGGTGAGTTAGGTTCCATGCTGGAGATGCCTGCAACCCTTGATAGTTGTATGATGCCTTCATAACTACAGACAGCGCTGTCAATCAAGCGCTGTCAGCCTTGTGAGTACCCTGTCTTTCCCAACCTCAAGCAAGATGGCCTTTCCTTGGAACTTTCTCATACTCCATCTCTAGATAATGCTTTTCCTATGTCCACATTGGTCCTTCTGGCAAAAGAAGAAAAGTTGTGACAAAAGAGCAAAACACATAAATGTTCAACAGCCAAAGTCACATAACCAATAATTTTGGATGGGCGTCTGCAAAGGTGTCTTTTTAAAAGATGACTTAAAGGTAGGTTGTGTGATATAAGGTACACTGAGTGCTTTGCAATTATGGAGCTATTGATTTTATTAGGACATGTTTCTCTGCACACTTGTTTTAAAATCACCCTTAACTATTTAAGTCATCCAAGTGGATTAGGAGGAGGAAATAGAAGTGTCGACTTTGTTTCTCAGTTATTCAGTTATTTTATAGAATCATGGAATTGTAGAATTGGAAGGGACTCTGAGGGTCATCTAGTTCAACCCCCTGCAATGCAGGAATCTCAACTAAAGCATCCATGACAGATGACCATATAACCTCTGCTTAAAAACCACAAATGAAGGAGTGTTCAACCACCAATGAAGGAGGGAGCTCATACCACTGTCGAACAGCTCTTATTTCATTGATTGGTTTCTCCCTATTGGTGAGGACCAAGTCCAGGATAGATGAGCCCCTGTGTTGCTTCTTCCACCTTCTGGGAAATGAAATTGTCAGAGACGCACTTGAGGAATTTCTTGGCAGAGTTTGAGTTCCAACAGATATTTGGGTAGCTGAATTCTTCCAATACTACTATCTCTCTGATCTTTGAATGTTTGCTAATCTTCTGTAGGAAGGCATCATCTAAGTCTTCAGGCTGGCTTGGAGATCTGTAGCAGACACCCACAGTAAGGTCACTTTTGTTTCCCTCTCCTACAATTTTTACCCATATACTCCATCTGCCTTCCATTCTCCAAGTCACAGATCGCTTCACAAGTGTACATATGCTTTACATATAATGCTGCACCTCCTCGCTTCCAGTTTGGTCCTTTTGCATAGCTTATACCCTTCAATTTCCACATTCCACTTGTGAGTCTCATCCCACCAGGTTTCAGTAATGCTTATCAGGTCATATTTGCCACACTTTGTGCTCCAATTTGTCTTGCTTGTTCTATACAAATACTCTGTGCATTAGTATAGAAACAACTGTAACCATATGCCTTTCCCTTCAGCTGCTTTCTCTTCTTGTAGTTTCCTGCCCTTTAGCAGGATTCTGTGTCACCACCTCAGATGCATCAATGAAGCTATTATCCCCAGTACCACGTGTTTCCCCATCACCTGTAATATTGTCTCCCTCTCCTCTATATTCAGTTTAAAGTTCTCTTGATCATGTCTGTGAGAACCTTAGCAAACACACTTTTGTCAACCACTGTGGAGTATAACCCATCTCTTGCCAGAAGTTCTTCCTCAAGGAAGTGGAGACTATGGTCCAAGAAGCCAAACCTTTTCTGACAGCACCACCTTTGCAACCAGTGGTTTACTTCCAATATCTTCCTCTCCTTGGTAACTTTCATCAGGAAACAGCAATGAGAAAAAAAAACACCTGTTTCCCAAGGCCCTTCAGCTTCCTACCCAGATTCTCATCCGTCATTTCTGCTTCGTTAGCACAAGGGGGGTGGAGCAAGATACATTCTGGGATATCATATGAAAATTCATATTATGTTAGAAATATCCCCAGCATTTTAAAAGAATTGACAAGCAACAAATCTGAATAAAGAGATCTCATAATTGATCATGGTGGAGTCCTCTGACCCCAATTTGTTCCTGGAGTAAACATGTAATGTGAAAACACTAAGTGGTGAATTATGAAAGGCACAATATCAGAACACCGGATGTAGGCGTGGTGAATGGAACAATGGGGGTCTTTTGGTGTATCATAGAACTTAAAAAGAAACCACCTTTATTAGAAGATCGGCTGGATATCAGGAGAAGAGAATATCAAACATACTGCAAAGTTACTCAGTAGTAGAAGAACTTGCAGAGAGGAACAGTATGTCTTAGATAGTTAAAACAGGGTACCTGTAGAGATTAGACTGTGACCGTTTGAGCCTTTGTACAACAAAAGTTCTATTCCTTTTCTCCAACGAGTCTGTATGATCTTCCCTTTTATCCCAAACACAAAGGGCATAAATGTAATTGGGTTCTGTATTCTCCTGTGTATTTGTGAAGTGATAGAGGTAGCATTACAGAATGAGATGGATTTGGCACCATTTTAAGCAAAGTAGACACAATCAATGGAGGTTAATTATAAAAATACCTGATATCTGCCATTTTTCTATGGATCCATTATTTCATTTTTACCTTCAGAAAGCTACTACAGTAGCTTTTAGAATGCTGTGTGTGTGTGTGTGTGTGTGTGTGTGTGTGTGTCTCGCACACACAGAACCTGCTCTATCACTGAGCCATGGCTATGGTCTAGAAGGGAACCTAGATCAGACCATGCAGGTGTTTGACTGCTGATTGGCATAGAGGTGAGCTGTTAACATAAGTAGATCTACTGAGTGTGCTTGCGTATTCACTAGCCACACCCCTCCATTTCACTGTTTTTTGTGTCCCTGATCCAGGTGCTCAATGCACAATGCTACCTCGCAAGGCCCACAGGACCCTCTCATTTCAATCCCAGTCAGGATCAGTAGCCTCTTCAAACAGGTTGGACATCCTTGCAAGATGCCACTGGATTATATTCTGTACATTTTTTTGTGGTTGCTATGAGACCCTTTTGGATTCTGATGCCTCTCTCCGCCATAGTACAGCTCAAAAATTTGTTGAATCCTGTCATTCAGATGTGAATATTGAAAATCCCAGATAATTTTTGTGAATGTCAAAAAACCCCAAAACAAATATATCCTGGTGAATCCTGACATCTGCTAAATGTGATTGTCAACATGTAGGGATTGTGGTTTTCATTTAAAGCTGATTTTATCAAATTCACACTTTCTGAAACACTATTAGAATTAAATCACAGCCATCTTTAAAAATTCACACTTTCAGAGCTTTGTGATACTTTTCTCCAACCAATGCTTACAAAAATGCATATGTTGGGGAAATTGTGCATAAAAATGAATACATTTTTGAAAATAACACAAAATACATTCTATTAGGACAGTTTTCTTGCAAAAATTCATACAACAGTCAAAACAACATACAAAAATGTGTTTATCAGGAGAAAATTGCCCTAAAATGTTGAATTTCTTCATGAGGATTAGTTTTAAAACTAATTCATAGATTGCTGCAAAATTCAGAGAATTGAATTTAAGGCTAGAAAAAGGAAAAAACAGAGACCCAAAAGTGACAAATGCTTCCATACCTAGATGCATGACTCAAAAAATCTGAAAAAACCCCTACTTTCAAACAGTCACATGTTAATGCCAACGTTCCCCAAATTCTGGACATTCACTATCAGTCTTCTCCTTCCTCCTGAGTCCCAGATCAGCTATAGCAGGGCGCCATTATGTCCACACTTGGAGAAGGAGAGCAGCTGGGTGCCAGCATGTGAACACATGCTACAACCACACACTGAGTAATGCAGGGACAGGGTTTATATAGGACTTCATAAGGCAAGCATCTGCCCAGCTCCCTGGCCTTGTGACACACTGCAGGAGCAACTGGTTGCATAAAGGGCTGAATAAGATTTTTATTTTTTCTCTCAGCCAAATTGGTGAAGAGAGTTGTTTTTATTTATTTATTTATTGGTTTCTGGCCTATTCTACTGTTCATCGCAGTGGCTCTGGCATGTAGTTCAGGATATGGTGTCTTAAACAGAACAGGCAAATAAGACTGAGAAGCAGAGGCACTGGTGAGCACCTGGAGACACCAAAAAGATGAGAAGGGATTCCCTAAACCAGGTGGGTGAACCTTTGGCTCTCCAGACATTACCCAACTACAACTCCCATCAGCCCCAGCAAGCATGGCCTATTGCCAGGTATAATGGGAGTTGTAGTCCAACAATATCTGGTGCGCCAAAAGTTCCCCATAGGTGCCCTAAACCTTGGAACCTGAAGAGGAAATCCTTTGTGGCTAGTCTGGCTCAGAGTCTTTGGGATGGTAGTGGCCTCTGTGGCCAGATGAGATTAAAGTAATTTTTTGACTCAGGGTAGGCGGAGATTTGCACCCAGAGCAGGGTTGGATTTGGGCTTGGGGAAAAGTGAGATTTGCCCTCATCAATCAAGACAGTGGAGTGGGCATGTCAAATTCCAAGTATGGTCACCAAGCAGAAACAAACCCAGAGATATAAGAATGAGTGCTTGCAAAACCTACCCTATTATCACTTGTTAAGCACATTTGCTCTGTCACATGCAACAAAGTCCTGCTTTCCTGAAAACATTTTCTTATTCTATTTGGGGCATCTGCAACCAGAAGGAGCTCCTATAGCTCTGAAAAGGTGATGGTCTGTACATGACAACAGCCTGCTAAGAGTGAAGAGAGAGTGTGAGGGAGTTATTAGCTTCCATGGGGAAACTGTTCAAACATTTAATTACACTAAAAATATACACAATAAACAAGTCTATTTTATTTTATTTTTCTGGAGCCAAACATAATAAAAAGCCCTAAAGGGGAAATATAGGGTTGTATTCCCCCACCCTTGTACTTTACAACTACAGTGGCAATTTATGTTCATCTAGTGTCTTTCATACCAGAAGTACAATATCATAAAACACTTTACAGTCTGTTTATCAATACAATAAACAGAGAATATTGCTCAATTTACTTTATTAGAACTTGAGGAAAGATACAAAAATAAGCCCTGTTTGATGGTGTTACTCAGCAACAGAAGACCTGAAAAAGGAGCAGTTGCATCTTGCTAGGTTTAAGACAGCAGAAGGGAAAGATATAGTAATGGGCAAGGACTTTCTCAGAAATCCTGCTCAACATGTCTGTGGAATCCCAAAGAATGTGGCCCAGTCTTAACAAAGCACAGATACGAAAACACAGACAAGCTTATTATTGGTGCAATTGTCACAATGTCCTAAGTTATGGCCCCAGAAAGATGCAGCAATATAACAGGATTCTTTTCATGCCTGAATTCTACCCAGTTTTGTGGAGGTGACTTGGTGAATCCCTTATTCCATTATAAAGGGGATCTGGAATCTTCTCACTATAAAGTTTCTTTGAGGTTTAGTTGCATAGCATTTATCACCTTCTACGGTTCCTTAGTTCCCTCCCCCAGAGTATATCCAGTGACTGAAACTGTGTAGTTGTTCCAATCCCAGACCTCTATTTTAGAAGTTCCCCACCTCAAGTTTGTATCTTCATAGCTTTCCTTGCTTCCTCTGAGGTTGTGGTGAGACTCTATCACTTGCTGCTACCATTGCTAGCCTCTCTCCCACCATCCCATCTTGTGTCTTATACCATGGTGGCTTGTGTCCATTGGGACAGGTAGGATGGAAGGCATGGAAGTCAACAGTAGGTGGAATAAGAGCCAATGATAAGCAGAACCAACTAATTCCAATCTTGGCCCCATCCTCCTTCCCACTGAGTTCTACGAAGGCAACACTGAAGCTAAGCAGGGAAAGACTAAGAGCCATCCCCACCCTTTGATTGGTTGTAAGAAGGAAGATAGGCAGATGAGGGCCATCTGAGGGCAGATTGAGCCTGGTGGGGCAGTGCCCCACTCACCTGGTTTGCAACCAGCCATGTCTGATTTAGTGAGGCGCAGCAACCAGAGCTGCCTTCTGCTACTTCCCAACAATATTCTTCACTAATTTATGTGGGCCCTTGGGATCTTCTGACGAGTTAACACCATCATTGTGAGGAAGACACAAAGATAACAAGGTTTTGCAGAAGGCATACAAAATATCATTTGTGTGACCTTTCTACTTTGTGGCTATCACCGCCTCCCACACCAAATGGCTGAATTTAGTACGTTAATTAGTATCCAACTACTTGGGAGAACTGAGCAGAATCACTGTGTGTTTCGATTTTTTTTACCATCCAAGTCTGCATGTTAGATGAGGGAGAACCCTTTGTGGAACAGCTAAGCAAACTGCATGAAAATCCGAGGCATTTCTCTGCATTTTGTACGTCTTGGACACCAATTATAGCTCAGATATAGCTGTGCAAACCCCCCAAAGGCTAGCATTGATTCTTTCTGAGCTGCAATTAGTGTCCAGGAATTGGATGGAAAATTAATTCTGAGGGGCAACTCAAATGCACACCAGAAAATTGAGGCAGTTTTTGACTATATTGAAACTGAAACTAAATAGTATGTTTTGGCCCAGATCTATAATTTAGTAGGAACGACGGGGTTCCCTTGGCTTTTTTGCTTTTTTTCTTTTTGTAATTGTTCTAAGATTCTGACATCTTTTGGATCCATTCCAGATCTCTTTGGAATGACGTGTTGAAATGCTGAAAGGGGTCTGAACCAGGGAAGTCTACACATGCCTAGCAGATGGATGTCTGGGGCAGGACTAAGGAAACTCTGTTGGTGGTATTGGTGATAGGGCAACTGGTGGAACTCTGCTAAAGGGAGCTTCTGTGTTGATGGGGGATCTTCTAGGGGCAATGTGGGGGGATGCTGGCTGCCAGCCTCAATGATTGCTGCCTAAACAAGTGTTACTGAGAGCCAGTGTGGTGTAGTGGTTAAGAGCGATAGACTCGTAATCTGGGGAACCAGGTTCGCGTCTCCGCTCCTCCACATGCAGCTGCTGGGTGACCTTGGGCTAGTCACACTTCTTTGAAGTCTCTCAGCCCCACTCACCTCACAGAGTGTTTGTTGTGGGGGAGGAAGGGAAAGGAGAATGTTAGCCGCTTTGAGACTCCTTAAAGGGAGTGAAAGGCGGGATATCAAATCCAAACTCTTCTTCTTCTTCTAGAGTAGATGAAGAACACAGGGGACCCTCCTTACTCAGGCAAGTAATTGAAGAAATAAATAAGCTTTCTTGTTCATGACAAATTAGTATAGGATAAGTTAGAGAATCTGCTCTAACAACTTCTGGTTTTTTGATGGGGTTCTTACTTCACACTAGCAGTTTAAATGATAAACTTAACTTTTAATTAAGAATGCAAACATTCTTGTAAAAGAAAAGCTTAAGGTTACATTTCAGCTGGATGCAGGTCTTTTTTATTAATTTGCAAAGCATTTGACCTATGCAGTGAGAAGTAAGTACCACTAAGTTTAATTGAGCTTACTCCTGAGAAACTACATAAGACTGCAGCCATGTTGATTCTAATTAATTGGGTTTGGGGGTATGGGCTGCTGTCTTTAGCTTGTGTATTTATATATAATGGATTCCCACAATTTTTGACTCATCTTTGAGTGTGTGACTACAGTCACTGTCATGATTAGATCCTGTACTTCAAAACAGACCAGTGGTCATCACCATGGAGAAGGCAGCAGGTTTTTGTAATTTAAAAAAAGAAATCTGAGGAAGTACTATAGTGAAAGAGGCAGGCCTGTTTCAACCTTCTGTTCATCCTAAATCCCTCCCTCCAAATTTTAGCTAAAGGTTCACGTTTGCGTCAGTTTTATATTAACAATTGTTGAGATAGAAAATATTATCACATTGCACATGGCATCCATTTGGTGTTGGCCTTTCATTGTGGCTGAACTGGTGTTTTCTTCCAACTTTTGCCCACAACCAAACATGCAAGTTTTCTACTGAAGCATTGCTTATTCTAATTTTTCTATTTAGTCCTCTGAAGTGCAGCATTTTGCAGGATCTAGCAGAGAAGACATCAAAAATATGTTGCAAGAACTGGAAACTAAGTTGAGCACCATTTGTGCTTATTTCAATCATTTAATTGAACTGTCAGGTTGGAACTGCTGGGGCAGCACTATGTATAAATAGAATTCACAGGGGAAATTGTTATTTTCATTTGTCACAGGGTGTTTATTTCTTCAAAAGCCACCTCAGTGCTAATCTAACTTCAGTGGTCTCAAACTTGTTTACAGCAACGTGTGTGGGATCCGAAACACGCTAAATTTATTCAAAAATATAAACAAAACTGAATTTCTGTTTATCATTCTCATCTTTATAGATTTTGCTGACTACCACCATGTCTCAAAGAATGAAGCTCATAAAAGAGACTTGAACATAACAATGCATGATGAGTTAGGGTGCTAAAAATTCAGTAACAAGTGTAGTATCATTTTTCAGGGCACAGTTTATACTAAAGAGGAGCAAGCTCTGTTGGAATAAAGCTTTACAATAGTGAATATGTATATATATTTCAGAACTTCTTAGTCAGGAGCTGAGTTCATCTGCCTCAGATTATCTCCTTGGTGACCAACAACTTTAAAAAACAAAAAAACAGCTTGCCAAGGTGCCTTCCACAATATCCTTATTACATTTGGTGTGTGGTTTTAACATCGTTGCCTGCTTTATTTTCAAACAGAAAAGCAAGGACTTAAAACCCACATTGAAGACATCCATCCTATTCCCATACAAGATGTAAAAGGCCAGTTCTGGTTGTGTGGTGGTGTAGAAATGGCATTTTGCATGTGCTTAACGACAATGTGTGCTTTCTTATTTCTACATAAATATTTCCAAAGTAGGGGCTATATCAGTCCCTTGCAGCAAAACCAACTAACAGTCTTGTGGAACTTTAAAATCCAGCACATATATTATGGCATGGACTTTTGTGGTCTGCATGCAGTCCACTTAATCAGATGTATGAAGTGTTTTCCTGAGTTGCATACCTGGTGGTGTGGTGGGGATTGTAAACAATGAGGGAACAAAATGCAGCAAAGTTCAAATGATGATAATTATGTTATTAGCAGAGGGCATTCGTTTGGCAATGCAGATATCCTGGCATTTATCTAATGGGGGGGGGGATCCATTGTGTCAATTCAATTCACCAGTCACAACACTGAACCTTCTGAGGCATTGTTATTCAGTGGTTCCCACTGCTTGGAATTCCTTTTGTTCAAGAAAGGGGAGAGGCTTACGGTCAGTTACAGAGTGTCCTGGGAGGATGAAATATGCCCAGAGTGGCTAGAGAAACCCAGCCAGATGGGCAGGGTATAAATAATAAAATTATTGTTAATTATTATTATTATTCATTATTATCCCCAGCAGTTTATCTATATTGCCATTTCTAAAGTCAAATTTGTTTCTCAGCTCAAAACAAATGAAGGGACACATACCTGACATAAGATATGGCAATATTTTAAAAAATCAGGAGAGAGATAACATTGTACAGTGGTACCTCGGGTTAAGTACTTAATTTGTTCCGGAGGTCCGTTCTTAACCTGAAAATGTTCTTAACCTGAAGCACCACTTTAGCTAATGGGGCCTCCTGCTGTCACCGTGCCGCGGTGAGCACGATTTCTGTTCTCATCCTGAAGCAAAGTTCTTAACCCAAGGTACTATTTCTGGGTTAGTGGAGTCTGTAACCTGAAGCGTATGTAACCAGAAACATATGTAACCCGAGGTACCACTGTAATGGATTGAGATACTGCTTCCAGAATCTAGGGTTGTTTACTATTCAATATGTTGTGGAGGGCAGATGCCGAGAACCTCTCACCAGAAGACTGAGCATGGTCCCTGAGGCTACTCTATCCAGCTCTTGAGTCTCTCTCCTGTTCCATACCCACACCCTTGTTCCATACCCTTCTTGAATGCTTTTGGCTGATGGAATGTATCTCTGATCATGCCTATTGCTTGTCTCAATAGACAGATGGGTGATGCTGGTGGTAGGTAGAAACCTTTGCCTTTTGCCTGGTTGGAACATAGCCTTCTGTACAAAGATAAGAATGAAGTCTGTTGCTTCCCTCACTTTTGTTTCTGGCTCCACCCACCACAAGCATGCAGACACCAGAAGGTTGGGGTGGTATTCTGGCATACAATTCTTCCCTGCCATTTTTGCGGATGAATCATGGTGGAACAGAAGCACGAATGGTGCTTGTGGCATATCTGATAATGTCACACTGATACCAGATAGTGTCACACCGTGTCCCCTGGTGAGAATGAAATTTAGCATGATATGTGGCATATTGACCAAGATATCACAGTTCCATAATGCAATAGTGCAGAGTAAAGGGAGCATTAGAAACCAGGAATGAAATGCTAGCATGTTCACCAGAAAAGCTAATGCATTAATTCCCACATCTGAAAGCACCCTGGGTGATGGACAGCCTGATCTGGTATCAGTTCCCTATATTTATCTGTGCAAGTCATTTGCTCAGGGAAGAGGAGGAGGAGGAGGAGAAAGGGAAGATATTAGTTGAAACTACACATCAATATCTCTCAAGAGGACTTCTGGACCAGGGCTTATGTTTTGTTTTGCTTCTTAGAGTTAAATACAAGAATGTGTGTGCCTGGAGGTGGCATTTTCACAGAGGAGTACACACATACACATAAATAAATGCACAAATACACACTAATGTATAAAATGCGTAACCACATACAAATATTTGAATAAAAATCTGAGCAGGAGTGAACATTGATTTGAAAAGAAGAAGACAGAATATTATAAAGGAGCATCTTAAGAATAGGCCAACATCAATCAAACATTAAAAGACTGATAAAAGAGTGGAAATTGTTTAGAAGGCTATTAAAGAACAACAATTCTACCACTGAACTGCATCAAAGCAGGAAACGACAGATTAATACACAGGAACAAAGACTCCATCATAGCAAGGGAGTGGGAGGAACTTCTAACAAGAAAGAGAAGGCTGTGAAGTGCCTGCTTCTATTTAATCTGTGACACGGTATGGGAGAAACAATATTTTCTTTGGCAAATGACACTCAACATCCTAATTCCAGTAAGCCAGAAAATTAGAAGCACAAAAATGACATAAGAAGAGAAGAAGAACAAAACATCAATGAAGAATGGGATTTCCATCAGGGGCTGAGGAGAAACTCAATTTTTATGTTTTAATTCTGTTCATGATAAATTACCTAATTCACATTCCTTGAACCAATATGGGAACTAACACACTGCTGTCATTTGAAATTCATATTTCTCCAAATTTTGTGATGTGGTTTTCCAACCAGTTTCTGGAAATCACAGGAGGGGAGAGGGCTATTGTGCTCAGATCCTGATTCCAATCTTCCCATAGGCATCTGGTTGGCTTGGCCATTATATGAATATGATGCTGGGTCACATGACCCACTGGACTGATTCAGCAGCCTATGTTCTTAATTCTTCTTCCCTGGGAAGGTGTTGGAACACTTGTCTGGAGACAGTCTGGAAACAGGAGTGGTTTCAAGTGTCCTTGGGCTTATTCAATGAACAATTTTAGCAAAACCTCAATACCACAGTATGTGGAATAACAGTCATCTTAAAGTATTTTTTCTTAGAATTTCACCCTTCAGTACATATCTCACCTTAATAAACCAAGATATGAAATGGAATGCAAATGTCTGTTTATTCATGTTCTGATGAAATATTCCGTCTGATGAAGTTCACGCTGTCCAAACACCAACCCTTACCCACAGTTTTGGCACCAGTTTCTTTTTCTTATTGCAGCATGTTCCCTCTTAGGAGGGCATCTTTTTTTTTGAGATACAGATAATAAAGGGAGGATTTCTGTCTGCTTTGAACATAAATCAACATTGCTGTAGTATCCTGCCAAATATTTGATAGGTCACTGATGGGGATGTGTAAGTTAAATGGAAACGGTGCAGGGATCCAATTTTCACTAAGGACTTATTAAGAGTTATCTGATCAGGGTAGGATTTCAACAGCTGTCTTGTGAGCAGTCAGAGGAGTGTGAAAACCACTGAGCCACTAAATCCCCAGGGCTTGCATGGTGTGTTTTTTATATTATTATTGTTGGCTGCATTGTTTTCAAGATAATGGTAAGGGTGACACTTCAAGTGGGCTCCTGCAATCTGAGCAATATAATTTAATTACAGCGTCTAGATCCTCTTTGTTCTTTCAAACGTGTCTAACAGTATCCCTTTCTCAGCAGCAGATTTGCACATAATAACAGCTTCGCTTTCGGTGCTGGAATACTTTTTAAAGCCTTCATTTTACCATTGCAATTCTATGCTGCCCTGTCCAATAGCCATCTTATCTTTTCTTTTTCATGTTTTGTCAAAGTGGGTTTTTATTTTTATTTTGTCGCTTAAAAGCCATGCAACAAAATATGAAAGCAGACATTTAACAGCAACAAATTCCTTGCCTTCTTCAAAGTAGTTTTCATTCATCCCTGTCACACTATCAAATAGAGTAATAGAACCACAGAACTGCAGAATTGGAAGGGACCCCAAGGGTCAATGCAGGAATCTCAATTAAGCATCCAGGACCGATGACCACCCATCCTCTGCTTAAGAACTTCCAATGAAGCAGAGTCGACCACCTTCTGAGGGAGTCTGTTCTACTGTCAAACAGCTCTTACATTGAGAAAGTTATTCCTGATGTTTAATTGGAATCTCCTTGAAGCCATTGATTTGGGTCCTACCCTCTGGAGCGTCTTCCATGTGACAACCCTTAAGATACTTGAAGATGGCTCTTATATCTGTTCTCCATCTCTTTTGAAAGCTATACATACCCAACTCCCTCAGCTGGTCCTCATAAGGCTTGGTTTCCACACAGCCAGACTCATTTACCCACTCACCTTGGCCTATCATCACCCAAGGAGTGTGTGTGTGTGTGTGTGTGTGTGTGTGAGAGAGAGAGAGAGAGAGAGAGAGAGAGAGAGAGAGAGAGAGAAAGGGGTAGAAACTCATGGCCAAACTAGACACAATGCTAATGGCATGATTTAAATTAACATATCTATGGAAAATTCAGGAACCAGGAAGACCAAAACTTTAATAAGGAATGGGAAAAATGTATAATTTACCTTAAAGACCAGTTGAAAACTGTAGTAACAGTTGTAATGAGAACTATGGACATAATGGAGTTATAAAAAAAACTTGGATTACTGAAAAAAGATGCAGTAGAAAAGGTTTAACAACAGAACCCAGGGAGGGGAAGGTGGGAAGTCCAGAGATCTTTTAACTGTGGATATGATGTGGTGTGATTATAATTTTAAATATGAAAATCCAAATAAAATTATTTCAAAAAAATAAAAAAATCTATTTTTTAAAATGTACCTAGCAACTTATCAGGATTGGGACCACAGTCTGTAGGGAGGTATCAAGCATTGTGTTCCCTGGGAGGGAAGCTTATCTTGGTGTCAGTGGAAGCGGGTGAGTTGGGTGGGGGGGTGTATGTGCCCCCAAAGCCCCTGGACTTTCTCTCAAGACTGTGGGTAGAGACTGTGCTCATAATAGGTAGCTTTTAATCAATGGCCAGTACTACTTAAAAGGGTGCCAGGCATTCTTCTCCCTCTGTGGACATGGATCTCATTGCTGTTATCTTTGAAACCAAACTTAAGCATATTTTACAGTGAGAGAACAGAATGAACAACAAACTGTTGGGATGTTTCTGTGAGTGGGAATGGAAGGTGGAATGCAGCCAGAAACTGTAGTCTTTTTATGTTATGTTTTGACTTGAACCACTGACAAACTTACGATTACTCATAAATGGGCACTTTGGACTACCAGGCTCAGAATGTTACCATTTGAGAAGAGGATAAACAAGGATTGCTTACAGATTCTTCTAAGACAGATCTGCCTGCTATTTTTACACAGCTTGTCGTTTGTTAATCTTTCATGCCACCCAAATCTTGCTTCACAGGTAAGGCATTCAATGCCGTTTGGAATATACATGGGGAAATCACACAGTTGGATGCTCTCTCACATCAAAGACAAACTGTCTTGGAAAATGGGCACATCAGGAGACAGAGAACTCATCAGTCATACAATTCCCCATCTTCATTCTGAATAATGCTGTGTCAAATATCCTCTACTTTTTGGTCAGCAATTAGCAATTCTAATGGGGTTGAAACACCCCCCCCCCCAAAAAAAAAACCCCACTAGGATGCTCAAATAATCAGCCCGCCTCCAATTTTATGCAGAAAGAAACAAGGAAAATAAACAAGGAAAGCAACATGTAAAGATCTACACCACAAATTTCACATTTGTACATGGGAGATATAGGAAGAGCATTCAAGCCTGCCAAATTCAAGGTTTCACAACTCCAGCTTCACTGTTCAGTAAGCCAAAGCAAGCCCCTCCCAGGCCAGAGATTGAACAAAAGGTTCAATTCTGCATTGTCAGGGCATTCCCTGCTCCACCAAGTTCCGATCTAGAAACAATTATGGAAATACAGAACTTCAACATCTTGGGTGGAATCTTCTTGACACAGATTCAAATACTGAATGCAGATGAGTGTTATAGCCATTGTGCACAGAGTAGGACAAGTTGTCATTTTTTTGAAGGAGTGTTAAAGAATGGCCAAGACATAAACGTTTCCCAGACACAGAGTCATTTCAGTTCAACTGTCACACTAAAGTGGTCCAGGAGTAAATACCAAGTGCTTTTTCTGCATTTGTAGACCAACTCTAACACACGTACAGATGTTGCAGGGAGTGATTTTGCCAACCTTCCCCAGACTGGTGCTTCCTGGTGTTTTATCTTAACGTCATCGCTGACCTGGCCATGCTAGCTGGGACTGGGGGAAGCTATAATACACTTGAGGGCACCAACCTAAGGAAGACTGTATTACACTAATGCAATGACTGGCCAGAATTCACACATTGACATTACCAACCCACTTCTACATTATGACACATATTGCATTACTATTATCTGTACTAATCTCCATTTCTTTTGAACTCATGTACATGAGGAGTCTGGGGTGAGAAAGGATGATTAGTGGAAGCACCATAGAATGATGAGACTAAGGAATTGTTTATAATTGATTGAGCAATTTCTGAGCGCATAGTTCACAGGATGGCACAAAACAGTTAACTATAGGAAGTAGTTATGCCTTTCTGTAGACTGCCCTGTAATCCTCGGATGAAGAGCAGTCTACAAATTTAATAAACAACAACAATCCTCTTGTAGAATCTTGTCCCCCATCAAGATCCAGAAGCAGTGGATTTCTCCACTGTTTTACACAATATAAAATAACAGAAGTGGGCACTGCAACAAAGTGTTTCAATATATCCTCTTTTCTAAGAGGAGTGCTTCTGTTCAGAGTTCCAACCAAACATTCTTTCAAGCCAGTATTCATTCTATTGGCACATATCACCTGAATTCTCTATAAGAATCAGAATTCCTAATATGTGCATGTGTATTTGTAGTCTTTTTTACATGTATGATACATACCATAAATGAGAAAAACAATCCCTTAATCAGCACTGGCAAAATGCAGAAGGTTCTTTTTCTTTGGAAATCTTTCTGCTAAAAATCTAGTTTCATTAGGTTAGAAGACCAAAATATTAGAGCAGATGGATTGAAGCATCAAATTCCCACACAACTATGATTATAATTTTCTTGGGTTTTATTTTTTTAAAGTAACTATTTCCTTCCACTTTTGATTAATTTTCTTTCTTGGCTAAACAGGTATAGCATAGTCCTTCGCATGCCTCCTCATCTCTGTGTGACTTGGCAGTGGGATTATTAAAGATTTGGTACAGACCTTAAAACATTGATTTTCAACCACAAAGAAACTGAGTATTAGTAAATGGAGACAATGTATCAACTATAATATGCTTGTATCTAAAGGATGCCAAGCCTGTTCAAATCAATAGCAGATGGTATCCTCATACCTGTTAGATGTAGATTAGCACTATGCCAAAGCCTGCCTTCCAATTTATCAAAAGACCCATTCCCCTGACAAGCACATTCTGTGACCCATCAGAGAAGCAAATGACCAGACAGGACACAAAGGTTTAGAATGAAATCAGACCAAATCTTGATCCACTGCAGCAGGCAGGGTAAGGGTTGGCATGACAGTAGGGCCAAGATCAGTTCACCATTCCATGTGCCCCTTGCTGGTGGAATGGGATCCATTGGGGTTGGACCACATCAAATCTGTTCCTTGGGAGTCACCCAGTTCTGAACCCTGCTGTGGTGCAAGTCAAGCTGGCAAGGTGTCACTGGGCAACCAGGGTGAGGATTCCAGGCAGGTAGAGACCCCAACTCAAGCATGGGGCATCCCATGACCAATGCTCCCCTCAGGCCTCTTTGATTTTGCAGAAATAGCCGTAAGTTTCTCTCAAGGAAAGGTGGGAAAACCCCAACAAGTTGAGAGAAAGAATTTTTCCGTCAATGCTTTTCTTCTAGAAAAATGGTGCAGGTACTCACTGTGAGGTTGTTACAGTAAGTGACACACTTTTAACCAGTGCTTTTCTTCTAGGGAAAAAAGGTCCCTGTACTGCATATCCTTGAGTACTCTCAGAAAAAAAGCACTTCTTCCCAGCCTTATCAACCAGCAACCCAGATCTCTCAGCTCTAACCTGAGGTGGGTGGGTGCAAAGCTTGCAGGGTAAAATGGCCTTGAACTCTTATAAATGTTTTCCATCCTTCCTCCTGTGAGGACCCACAAAAGTCAACACATGGGCAGAAATCCACCTCATTTACTGCTTTGTGGGTCACATACCACCAGGCATATTCACTGATTGTGCCTGGAATGAGACTTACTTTCCTTTCTCCTTATTGAGTCACTTTAAAATTCATTGAGAATTTATTCAGAATTAGGGTGGCTGCAGGGTTGAGCTTGCTTTATCATGGTGAGGTGCCTGTGGGTGGTGTATGGTTTTCGTACATCTTTCCGTTAAGCATTTATCCAGCTCCTTGAACTTCCTGGGGCACATTCTGTTCTAATGGGAGGAGGAGATCTCATGATCTCTTCTCCGGAGCTTTAACATATGTGGGAAAGAAGGGAGGCTGGCTACCAAATGTCTGAGATCAGTGTTCTTGCTGTTTTTTAAAAAAGTCCTCCTTTCACCTTTTGAAAAATATTTATGCACCAGTTTGTTTAAAGGAAAGTAACTTCATTTAAAATAAAAAACAATGAACAGTTGTCAGGTACATAGGAGGCAGCACCCACCCATGAGAATTTCAGCATGTTTTTCTTCCCTTTTATGATTTTCTAATTCTTTCTCATTAATTGATGGAGAATGATCAGGGACTGGGGATGCAGGAGATATGTTCAGCACAATACCAATGTAGATTACTGGTGCCTGTTTGCCTTCATTTCTTCCTCTGCTGCATCCTCAATATGTTGCTTGAAGTTTATATACGGACAAGGTGTTTTACATGAATGAACAAGGTGTTTTTGTGTACAATGAACACCTCACGCACATGTAGCCACCATGAAGACTCTCCTCCCTGTGTTGCATTAAAGCTCTGGAATGCAAAGTTTCAATTCTGGGGCTGTCACTTTTCAGACAGCTTGAGTGTAGTAAGTATCAATGATATGGAACTCTTATGGAGCTTTGGGGGGAAATTCAGGATGTTTGATATGCTTTGCCAAACTAAACAAGAGTGCTCTGCAGAAGCAGGGGTTTTTTTGGTGGGAGGGAATGAAATGGATGTTTCTGCTACCACCTCCCTGCTGAGTCAGATTCCTTTGCTTGCTGAGTGTGACCTGTTCCAGGAATTGAAAACAAGTTCTGGAACTAAGCCTTGAAAAGCCCTGGCTCAAATTCTGCTCCTCTCCTTTTGCACTGTAAAAGTGACATTCACAAGCAAACAAATAAAAAATCAGTTCATTCTCTCTTTTTTGCCATCCTTGAGTACAGTTCCCTGCTCTCCTTCACCTGGCAAACTGATTTTTTGGACTTTCCTACCCATGCCAAGGACTAAGTCTAAATTGTTCAGGTTTCTTTCCTCCTATAATTTGTTAGAAAAGTTTCACCCACCCCTGGAAAATACTCAGCAAAATGACTCTCCTAATGAATTGGCTGGAGAATTTCAGGTGGAACCATGGATCCAATTTTAAGATTGTTTAATAATATTTGTTGAAGGAACCAGTGGTCTTTCTAGGCCTCTTTTCTTAGTACATTGCTTACTCCATAAATCAACAGGATGACCATGTGTTCTACAAGGCAGAGGGAAATCCTCTGTTTGGAGGGTTTTTTATTTGAAGGTATGTCTGGTCCAAGTCTGGGAGAGCCAGAGCCTAGAAGTTGCTCATCAAGACTTAGTATCTTGCGTACGGGTCATTTTGTCAGTCTTTTGCACTATGGTGAGAGGCAATTGAATCACAACGAAATTACAGAAATCATTTCAAAATTTGCATCTATCTGTATCAATTAGCACATACAAATGTTGCCTGCTCCCCCCCCCCCCTTCTTAATGCTGCATATCCTCTTTCTGTGTTATGTGCAAATAGCCACCAAACTACCAGTACCTAAACTTTTTGACATATCATCTGAGTTCCTTACTGCCTTCTCCCAAATAGTGTGAAGAATTTGGGGAGGGCAGTTTTTATAAGTCACAAAACTAAAATGGAACAATAATGTACTGAGGTGATATATCAGTAAAGTTGAGGTGCTGGAAGAAAGCAGTAAGTAGTGAGTGGGCCTTCACTTTCATTCTCATGGCTTGTTTGTGACCTTTCGGAGACTGCACACTGTTGAAAAACAGTGCTGGACAAAATGGACCTTTGATCTCATATTCTTACATTCTTATCTACTCATCAGTGCCTGGAACAAATGCTAGAGGAAAAGGATGAGTAAGATCAAAAAATGCAACAAACTGGAGTCTGGATACCATGGTTAATTATGTGGTAGAGGCCACACATTCCATGCTTACCACCAATGGGGTGGGAATCCATGGCACCTGAGTCACAAGGAAGTATTTAAACACAGTCAGATTCCAGCATCTGGTAAATTATGTGTGGAATCTCAGGTCTGATTCTTCTTTCTGGTTCTCCGCCATCCAACAGCATTGAAGGCTGGGAGTGGCAACATCAGCAGCATGTACACCCTTACTGGCTAGCAGGGCCCCACATGAATCACCAACATGTTTAATCTGTAGCTCTGAGGAATGCAGCAGCAAAACAGGGCACGTTCATCTGTCCCACATGCAATGAAACATGTCTCTCCTGTATCAGTCTCTACAGCCACAGTAGGTACTGTAACTCTTTAATGGTTACATTGGCTCTACTCTTCCATTGGCTCCCAAGACATACGGATGCCAACAAAGCCCTGAGGGATGCATTTTGCCAGGTAGTCTCCATGTGTCTGTTCAGTGTTTACTTTGATGTCAGGGACAGTGTCAGCACACAGCTTTTTCAGGCACCAAATGGGCCCTAAGCATCCAGCAGGGCCCACTAATGCTGACACATAATTTGTGCTCCCTCCAAGTGCCCATTCTCTCAGCCATAGGCTTATCTAATGACAGCAGATGGATCTTGGAAGTCAGCCACCATTTAATCATGATGGGACAGAATAAAAGGTAAAAAGTAAAGGACAAGGACCCCTGGATGTGACTATGGGGATGCGGCGCTCATCTTGCTTTCAGGCCAAGGGAGGCAGCATTTGTCCACAGACAGCTTCCCGGGTCATGTGGCCAGCATGGCTAAACCACTTCTGGTGCAATGGAACACAGTAGTGGAAACCAGAGCTCATGGAAACGGTGTTTACCTTTCCACCACAGTGAAAAGTACACTGGTGTACTTTCAGACTGCTAGGTTGGCAGGAGCTGGGACAGAGCAACGGGAGCTCAGATTTGAACTGCCAACCTTCTGATCAGCAAGCCCAAGAGGCTCGGTGGTTTAGACCACAGTGCCACCCGCATCTCTTATGGGCCAGAATACCTGGCATAGGGCCACGTTGGGTACTGAGATTTTCTTAAAAAGCAAACTGGTTTTTACAAAGAGAAATAGCAAAGATGGGTACATTACAGAAGCTAACACCAAAAAGCTAACACAATAGAGCATTTCCAAACTCCCTTCTTGCTATACTCTAACCTCATTTTAAATTGCTACTTTCCCCCTCACTGTTACCCACTTCTCAGTGTATCTCCATTCCTGCTTCATTCAAACCTGTGCCATGTTACAAAACAACCACATTTTTCATCTCTGTATTCCTATCTCTGTTTTCTCAATCCTCTGCTATTGTTTAATACTGCCATTTTCCTCTCAATAATTCTCAATGCCTGTTTTACTCAAACTTTGACTATTGTTAAAATAGCCACACACACACACCCCTTTTAGTGTCTCAGTTTTCCTAGTTACAGATAGGTAGCCGTGTTGGTCTGCCATAGTCAAAACAAAAAAAATTCCTTCCAGTAGCACCTTAAAGACCAACTAAGTTAGTTCTTGGTATGAGCTTTCGTGTGCATGCACACTTCTTCAGATACACTGAAACAGAAGTTGCCAGATCCTTCTATATAGTGAGAAGGTGGGGAGGGGTATTACTCAGAAGGGTGGTGGGAATGGGTGATTGGCAGATAGCTGAGATGAGCCTGTTGATGACTCTTAACGACTGCAATAGGTCTTACAGGAAAAAGCAAGGGGTGAGAAGGTGAAAAATGGCTTTGTCATGTATAATGAGATAAGAATCCAATGTCTTTGTTCAGACCAGGTCTCTCCATGGTTTTAAGTTTGGTAATGAGTTGCAATTCAGCAGCTTCTCTTTCCAGTCTATTTCTGAAATTCCTTTGTAGTAAAACAGCTACTTTGAGATCTTGTATAGAATGTCCTGGGAGATTGAAGTGTTCTCCTACTGGTTTCTCTGTCTTGTGATTCTTGATGTCAGATTTATGTCCGTTTATTCTTTGGCGTAAGGTTTGGCCTGTTTGTCCAATATAGAGAGCTGAAGGACACTGTTCGCATTTGATGGCATACACAATGTTAGACGATGAGCAATTAAATAGTCCCGAGATGGTATGTGTGATGTTGTTGGGGCCAGTAATGGTGTTGTCCGGGTGTATGTGGCGGCAAAGTTGGATTCTTATCTCATTATACATGACAAAGCCATTTTTCACCTTCTCACCCCTTGCTTTTTCCTGTAAGACCTATTGCAGTCGTTAAGAGTCGTCAACAGGCTCATCTCAGCTATCTGCCAATCACCCATTCCCACCACCCTTCTGAGTAATACCCCTCCCCACCTTCTCACTATATAGAAGGATCTGGCAACTTCTGTTTCAGTGTATCTGAAGAAGTGTGCATGCACATGAAAGCTTATACCAAGAACTAACTTAGTTGGTCTTTAAGGTGCTACTGGAAGGAATTTTTTTTCAGTTTTCCTACTGCACTCAAACTTCTCCCTCTTTCATTCCTCAGCTGCCTCATGTGAGAAGGATAAAGGATGTGAAGTCCTTAAGCCTCTGCCATGGTTTAAATCTGCAATTTTCATCTCACTTACCTCCACTCCTACTTTATTTAGACTTTGAATCACAACCCCCCCCCCCAGTGTCCCTACTTCTTGCTTCCATGCCATGGCCTGTGCTGTTGTGCAACCTGCTTTCAGTTTTGCTCCCCATCCTACCCTGACTTTATGCAAGTCCCAGATTGTGGTGTGGCACTACAAATCCTCCAATGATGCATGTGTGATGACATTCTTACATTTTTATTATATAGTAGGGAATCAAATTTATTCATCTGTAAAATGAGAATAGTATTATACCTTTATCTCATGGGGATCCTGAACTACATAAAGTGATATCTGTAACAAGCATTGTAGGTTAAAACATGATTCATTGAGAAGGAATCAGTATGACCCACATCTAGATGCACATTGCAGGAGTTGTAAACACTGAGCATTTTAGGATTGGGACATATTATTTTAATGAATGCAAAAATGTCCATTAGATTAAGCCTACATTTCTTCTTCCAGGAAAGTTTAGTGAAATAAATCTACAATCAATACTCAAATTGTATTCTCTTCCGCCAGAATTCAATAACTGTTCAAATTGGTTTACGAATCTTACTTTCATGGCAATGAATTATACAAGAAAATCCAGTGAGAATGCCTAATTCAAGGCCCAAATCCCCAGCCCCCTTCTCTTTTTTGCCCAGTTTTTGTTTTGAGTCACATTCCTACTTTTCACAACATTTTCCTTGTATACACTCTATATTAGATGGTATGTAATGGATTCGTCGTCTCTTATATAACCCAATAAAGGTGGCAAATTATCTTTGTCCTTTCCTAGAAAGGACTTGTTAAAGGAGTCACGGTTCCTTAGATAAAATTAAACAGCAGGGAAACTTGAGTCACTTAGCTATTTCTTCACCTGTAGGCATAATTAGAGTTAATAAAAAAAATTACTCAGGAAGGCTTCTCATGCCTTGAACTTGGCTCCATCTGCTAAATGAGTTTATTAATCTCATAAAAGGAATTTAAGAGGCAGAAAACAATAAAATATATTAATAATCTTCTTCTCTTTTTCATTGCCTTCTTCGTCTGCTTCGACCAGCGTAGAGCTGGCTGTGTCCAAGTTTATTAATGTAATGGGAAGACAGGTGGGATCTGAAAGCAAATATTTCAGTGTATCCTCAGACTCTAAGCTAAATGATGGTATTCAGTGATTTGGCTCAGGCTAGCTTGTTCAGGCCTCACCAAGGGAGGGAACTTTCAAGAGCAAAGAAACATCCTCCCTCTTTCCCACCCCCACTGAGGTCTTTCCCTGCTGTGTTAAAATGTAGCAAGTGATATGAAAGGCCTCTGCCTGAGACCCTGGAGAGAGACAGTCAATCAGAATAGAAAATGCACAGCTGGATGGTGAAATAGTCTGACCAGGTACAGTTTCCTATGTATCTGTTAATGCCAGAGGGCTGAAATTTGGGGCTATATATGGAGCTATGGAGCTATCAAGGAGGCTGTCTGCAGGGTGAGTGGGTAACATTCTTCTGGCAGCAGCATCACTGCTGCTTACAAGAACAGGAGAAGGAAAGGTAAGGTTGGGGTCAGGGTGTCGTGTCCATATCAGCATAGTCCACCCAAAATTCCCATTGCTGTACCTGCTTTCCCCCAAACCTTCTGGTAACTATTCCAGTCAAGAGCAACAACGCCACTCTCAGGAGGCCAATTCCATTATTCACTCTCTTCTATTAGCCCAAGTACCACATACAGTGGACCCTCTAGTTACGTACCGCTCTGGATATGTAACTTTCGGGTTATGAACACGGAAAACCCAGAAGTGTTTACTTCCAGGTTTCACCGCTTGTGCATGAGCAGATGTGGTCAATCGCGCTGCGCATGTGCGCAGAAGCGGCACCTCTGCCTACAGACTTTCTGGGTTGCAGACAGACCCCCAGGGAAAAAAACAATTCATATCCGGAGGGTCCACTGTATGTCTAATTCGAGGAATTATACACCTTTTTTTTTTTGCCCCATAAGCCATTTTATTTACGAAAAGCCTATCAAGCTTATCTCCTTTCACAAAAGCTTTTTCACCTCTAAAATTTCTTTAATATCTATTTAATATTTATTTTTTATAACAATTTTGAGAATTGTGAGGGTTTTTTCCCTGTCCTGTGGTTTATTTCTTTTATGCTGTTTCCAATTACTTTACTTCCTGAATGATTCCTTTTCTCTCCTATGTAGATTTCTTATTAAGGAACTCACACACATCACTCAGTAAATGCCTTAGAAGCTTTCCGATCTCTTATCCTGCTTCCTCCAGAAATATCATTAATCTGAGAGGAGAAACCCACTTTCAGATCTTTCCCATGCTTCACTATAAACTTATTATCTGAGAGAAAAAGAGCTTGATGTCCACATTTTGTGAGTGTGGTGTTCTTTTTCCAAAATGCTGGTAAGCTATCTGAGTGGATTTTGGATTCAATGGGGAGGATGCTGATACAATTAAATTGTACTCACAGTAGACCTATTGAAATTAATGGTCTAACATTACTTAAGTCTATTGGTTGGTATCCAACTATGTAGTCCTGTTAGTACAGTACAATGATTTCTGTCTGTGCACAGAACACCTCCCTCATTCTCTCCCCAGAACCTCCCCAAATCTGCTCCGGAGGTTGGGGTAACCCCTCAAAAACTGATTATGGAGTGTGTGGGTGATGGATAGGGAAGATAAGTTCCATTGCACAGCCAGAAATCCTTGTGCTAACAGAGCTACTTTATAGTCATGAAATTCATTCAGGGTTTTTTATTTTATTTTTTTAAAACAAAATCCCAAACCCTTCTTAAAGGTCAATTTGGTTTGGATACATTGTTGAGGGTAATTTTCTGAATTCCCAGAAAGCCTTCTAAAATAATAAAATTACATTCCTTTTAATTTCAGTGTTCATTTTGCCCTCTGTTAAATGTGCTTTCCCCTTCATTTTTAGCTCTGCAGCACTAGTCAGGAATCTGTGGTCTTCCAGATTCTGTTGGGACCATAATTTCCCCACCTCTGCTCTACAGCAACTAAAAAAACTTCTATAAATGTTTATGCAAATTATTTACCTGCATATTGCCTAAGATGGATCTTTTGTAGAAAAAAAACCCATGTCTTCTTACACTATCCAGCTATGTTTCTCCCTCTAATCAGGTAATTTAACCCATTCACATAAAAAGCAACCATGTCCGTTAATGCTATTCTTTAATAAAACATGCCCCCTTCCAAAACCCCATATTCCATGTCTAATTAATTATCTGCTACCTTAGTTATCTTTTTATCACTTCCATCTCTCGAGTTAATAGTAAATTACTCTTTGTGATTGGATCTGGGAATAAAAGTTGAGATTAATATCCCTCTCCTAGTATCTCCTCCTCTCTTTGCCCATGAGCTTTCATATCCAGTGGAATCCCTAAAGCAGAGGGCAGAAGGCATACTAATTCTCAGCAAAAGTAGAAGCAAATCGACAAAGTGAAGATAATATTCAAATATGTTCTCCTATTGATGCTTTGAAAAAATTAATTTGGGGAAATTATTTGTCTGGGCAACAAATCTTCTCAAGGAACCAATCAATAGATGAGTTTCTGAGAGCAATCCCACCCAACCCCCAACCCAGGGTGTGGTCTCAAGGTACATGTGGACACCACCTTGCTGAAGCAGGTCTAGGTCTGGTCAGTGCCTAGTTGAGTGACTGCTCAGGAAGCACACGTCTTCTTCTTCTTCTTTGGTGATCACTCGTAGCCGAGTAAGATTGTCTTCCATAAGCACAGTTTTAACAGTGAGTCCGTAAGTTACTGTGGAGGCCAATTCTGGATCCACACATCCTTCCACAGTGGGGAGCCATAATAGAAGAAAACTGAAATATATATGTAAGAAAATGAATAGTTCCCCCCCCCCCAATTTGCCTTTAGAGTGTAAAAAGTAGGAAGTATTCAAATTCATTTCCCTTTATAGACAATTTCAGCTGCCAAGCTAGCATTGCTGAATGGTGTTTTTTCATTAGAAATCAATGTTCCACCCCGAAGGCTACTTTGTATGTAACTATAAATTTATTAGTATTAGTATTAGTATTAGTATTAGTATTAGTATTAGTATTAGTATTAGTATTATTAGCACTCTGGGCAGGCAGGCAGCATTGCCCCAGCTAGATATGCACCAGTTGCTGGGGCAGTGCTATAAAGCCCGCCTGCCCTAGGGACAGGGCCACCCCTGGTGGGCTGGGGTATTGTTGTGGAATGTTGTTGTTGTTTTTAATTAGTTTGTATACATTAGTATTGTTAACTGTTTTAATTATTTTTTATTATGTATTTTGTGACAAATACATACCGCAGAAGGGTGGGAAGGAACCACGGGGCACTCCTGCAGGAACGTCCTAAGGCAGTTAAATATAGCGGTACCTCGGGTTACGTACTTAATTCGTTCAGGAGGTCCGTACTTAACCTGAAACTGTTCTTAACCTGAAGCACCACTTTAGCTAATGGGGCCTCCTGCTGCTGCCACGCCGCCGGAGTACGATTTCTGTTCTCATCCTGAAGCAAAGTTCTTAACCTGAAGCACTATTTCTGGGTTAGTGGAGTCTGTAACCTGAAGCATATGTAACCTGAAGCGTATGTAACCCGAGGTACCACAGTAGAGCACTATTACAGTAGAGCAGGCCTCCAGGTTTGACCGAGCAGTATCCTATAGTATACTTAGCATACGTTTTCATTCAGAACTGTTCATAAATTTCCATTTCATATGTTAACCACATCCATTACAAAAGTTTCACCATTGGACGGTTGCTCCCAGAAGCAGCCTCCCATTAGTCTGGTTTGAGGCACATTAGCAGACAAGTGGAAGAAAGCTGCATCTCATTCCTCATGCAAGCAAAGTAAGCTCCAAACTGAAAAAGTACAGCACCTTCCCCCAGTATTAAATTAGCTCTCCGACATAACAGACTTTCCTCTTGGTGATAAGAAGGCTCTGCTGCCTCATATTTCTTCAGTCCTGGTTCACCCTTCTGAGTCAGAGACTGATATCTACAATAACAAATCCACCTAATCTTTGCCAACTCATTATGTGCCAGCATTAATTCAAGACCACCTATCAGTCCAAGGAGTGCCAATAACTGTATCTCCTTATGCTGAGATACAAATCCTTCATGAGTTCTTGGCATTTGTAACCACTGGTATGGGGCTGTGCTCATTAAAGATGGTTGTCAATGGGAAAATACTGCTGAACTGTAGCTTGTTTTTCAGGTTTTTCTCTTAACGTCAACCACATTGTCAGGTGTTGGTACGCATAAGGTTCAAATTCAGATTTTTCTCATCTGATACATTTATCTCACAGCTGCCCCTTGAGTCCACAGCTCATTTTTTTATAGGCTCACATAGACTCTTGAGCATTCTGAGCATCCCATTTCTTAGTTGTATTCAACAATTCAAACTGAAACATTCTAGGTTTGGACAGTGGCTTCTCCTATGTCTGCAGTTCTTGCCTGACTTTGTTTTCCTCAGCTGCTGACTGGTGTCTTGACTGACATTTGCTTTTTCTCATTTGGACACATAGATCTCTCATATGAAAATATTTTATATTCAGTTTAGTGCTAAAGAGAATGTTCCTTGTGGAATGGAATGTTCTCCCCCATTCCTTTCTCTGCAGCACCCTAAGTCAGTTCTGGGGCTCCCCTAAGCCCTAAGAGCCAGTGTGGTGTAGTGGTTAAGAGCGGTGGACTCGTGATCTGGTGAACCAGGTTCGCGTCTCCGCTCCTCCACATGCAGCTGCTGGGTGACCTTGGGGTAGCCACACTTCTTTGAAGTCTCTCAGGCCCACTCACCTCACAGAGTGTTTGTTGAGGGGGAGGAAGGGAAAGGAGAATGTTAGCCACTTTGAGTGATAAAGCGGGATATCAAATCCAAACTCTTCTTCTTCCCAAAGCAGATTTGGGGGTTATGTGTGGCATGTGCAGGGGAAGGAGACTGGGGAATCCCATTGTGCTAATGCTCATGCTTGTACTAGTGAAAACATTTCATTGGATATCACCCATAATTCTGCCCTTGATATGCACATATGATCCCATACAGTTTTTATAAAATTGACATTCAGTTGGAATATATAGTTACAGTAATAAGACTATTTGCTATGTGGACATCGTTATCATATTTCAATAGGGAAAATACAGTGTTCAAATTAGGATCCCAAGATCAGGGCTGGGAAACCTATGCCCCCACTTCCCCCCAAATATTGTTGGATTCCAACTTTATTCAGCTCCGGTTTCCATGGCCAGTGGTCAAAGATAATAGGAGCTGAAGTCCAATGGTAACTACAGTGGTACCTCAGGTTACATACGCTTCAGGTTACAGACTCCGCTAACCCAGAAATATTACCTTGGGTTAAGAACTTTGCTTCAGGATGAGAACAGAAATCATGCTCCAGCAGCGTGGCAGCAGTGGGAGGCCCCATTAGCTAAAGTGGTGCTTCAGGTTAAGAACAGTTTCATGTTAAGAACGGACCTCCGGAATGAATTAAGTACTTAACCTGAGGTACCACTGTATAGAATCAAAGTTGCCCTATAGTGCACTTACCCAACAAAATACATATGATCACTCTGTTTTAATAGGACTAATCCTGACCATATATGTACTGAGAACTTTGGTTGAATTCCATGGGGATTATTCCCATGTAAGTGGGGCTAAGATTGCAGTCTTAGTCACACTGCAGAACTGCAAAAATTACCTGTGGGTCCTCAGATGAAAGGCTCTTTTCTTTTCATCACCAAATACATCTCTGTCTCAAACGCCTGTGTTTTGAATTTCTTAAAACTTTGCTAGACTTGCCTGAGAGGTAGAAAGAGCCATAACCGTCAAGAGCCATCTGATAATAGCATCTCCTAAGATGAAGTGATTGCATATTGGAATGTCTGCTGCGTAAAGTAAGAAACAAGCATTGTGAAATGGAAGCTCCTCTACAAGTATGTCCTCCTGAAATGAATTCACTGCTTGATTGACAGCCCTGGGACTGAAATGCTCTATCGAACCATAAATAGGTACACCCTTGTTGCCCTTACATGAGCTTTCTCTTACAAGCTAACATAACATGTTTTGATCCTGTTTTTTAAAAAATTGCAACCCACCCACATTTATAAATAAAAAAACAGTTTTGGATCCATGCTCACAGAGGGTAGGAACAAGGAAACAAGAAAGTGGTGTGAGCCAAGACTTAGCTTTTGTTTCATCTTGGGATGAGGACTAAGCATTTAGCCAAAGGCTTGATAGGTGTGACTAAAATCTAAACAGATGTAGGTCAGCAAACATTTCCACAGGCTACTTTGTGGTGTGATTATTTCATCATTTAGAAACATATATCTATGATCATATACTTATCCCAGTCTGCATCTGTGTTGAAACAGTTTTACATATAGAATTGGTTTTAAATGTTTGTATTGCCTTTATATATGGCATCATTTTTCATCGCTTTATATATGGAACTGTGTTTTCACATTTTACTCATATCATGATAGCGACTCTTTTATAATTATATGTTTCATTGTTGTATACTGCCCTGGGACCTTATGGCAAAGGACAGGTAAGAAAGCTAATAAAATGTATTCACACAGAGAAATACAAACATATTGCAAGGATACAGACAGATATCGTTTGTTAAAAAAATACAATGTTAGAGATTTAAAAGCTGGGATCCAAAGAACTGTGAGCAGAAAATAGACTCTTGCACAAGAGGTGTGGTGGCAAGCTTAATCTTTCCTCTCTGCAGAAGGGTGTGTGGAAACATATGTGACTAGCCCCACCTATTGCCAGGCCAAGCCACACCCACACCCAGTTCTGGCCACACCTACTGCCTGTCAAAGTTATGCCCACTGGCATGCAGCCCCCAACTATCTACTGCTGCATCTGGCTGGGGGGGGGGGCAAATAGGCTGCTCTGTTCTAATATCACCCTCTTGTAAGCAGAAAATATATTCTGTACAAGGAAGGCCATCACAGATAAAATTAACATTCTCCTTGTCAGAACTGTACAGCTGTTGCAGGCAGTTCTGACATTTAGGACTAAAATATCAGCTTTTCCTGACTACCTTTCCCCACTTCATAGCTTCTCTAGTCTTGCTTTCCACATTCCCAGCTCTCTCCTGTCTCCTCCTGCCCCTACATCATGCCCAGAAGCTAGCTTATGCTGGTGTGTACCAATAACTGCATAGTGTAGTACTACCTCCTCCAAGGCAGCAGAACCTCTCCTCAGTTGTTGCTGCTCAGCAGTTGCTCAGTGTTGCTCAGCAGTTGTTGCTCAGCAGTGGCAGACATTAAATTCACATTTAGCACCAGCAGATGGAACTTTAGCATGCACCACCACATGGGTGGCTGCTACAGAAGAAAACCATGCAATACAGTTCATGACTCAGCCAACATTTACTTTGCTGCTTCAAAGCCCTGATTAAAGTGATCTAAACTGGGGTTATGCTGCAAGTTGTAGTCATGGTGAAAGAATCACACAACTGCTTCATTATCAACACAACTCACTGTCCAATTGCCATGTCAGGCTGGCCTTGTGAATATGCCCTTAGTCAAAGCTAAAGTGCCTTTCTGTCGGAGCACATGCGGTGCCCTCTCCACTGAACATCTGCAACACATCAATGCGATATTACTGGTGGGAAGCTATCCAACATTGGTTTTGCCTTAGTAGAGCTATAATAGCTGTGAAAAATAGTGGAGCCTCCTGCATTAACTTCAGTGGGGACCATGACTTTAATGAGCGCTTTATGAAAATACAAGGAAACGCAGTGAATCCTGTGAATCTCATCAAAGCAAATCCAGGATATATTGTATTTCTTTAGCTGAGCAATCATGGAAGTTAGCAAGCATTTCTAAAGCTTCGCAACAGGGACCTGACAGAACAGAAATTAGTACCTCACATCATCAAAAGAGACCTTTTTAACCTGTCCTTTCATCTTGTGCCACCATTTCCCCATTTAATTCATCTTATACAAATCTCTAGTTCAGGTGCATATACAAAGCAAAAGACTGGAATGTATGAGAACAGCAGATATCAGCAGCTCCTGTGGTGATGTGGCAATAAAGACTGCAATTTCCATTGTGCATAGCCACCAGAGAGTCTTATTTATGTGGCCTGGTTGTGGACACTTGCACAAAAGTCATTAATGGTCTGTACAGACCAAGTATGTGGTTGTTTCATGCCCACAGCAGATCCAGTTGTGGTGGCAATTAGGCTGTTCTTCCTACAGGCCAATCCAGATGTTTGCATGCCAGGAAGCTTTCGAATATCCCTCATGTAACTCAGATAAAGTTGTACTTTGGCATTCAAAAGCCATCATATTCCTATGGAAATGATACCAATTCCAAATCTATTTAGCTCCAAATTTGCTTCCAGTCTCCCTGTCTGGAAATGATCTCTTGTGTGCATATTAAAACCAAGTACGTAGCAGGCAAAAATATTTCCACAGATCCTCTTCATGGTGGTTCATGTGCTGTTCTGGAAAGGCGAAGTCCTATTGCACTGGTGGGGATCCTTTTACTTGCTTCCAGTAATGCAACCATTTAGTCGAATTTAGTTGAATATAACCCATAGTTTCTTTAACAACTAAACATAATTACCACAGCTCTATGGCTGCAGAAGAGATCCATTTCTGAACCACCTTCAGAAATTAGCTTCCATGCATTCAACTGTGTTTGCAAGGAAGTGGGGAAAACATTCAAATAAAGTGCTGCCCATACCTTTCAACATCACTGACGCTGCTGACTCCACTTCAGAACTTTGCACATTCTCTATTTAGGTCTGCATTTACCTAAATAAATATAGATTCCTCCATATGAGTGCAGGGCTCCCAATTACATTCTTGAGCCTATGTACGTTTAGCCAATCATATGCAGATTTTGGTCTTCCATGCGATGTATGAAGTTCTGGCAGTGGAGGCATAAGTCTAGCATGCTCAGTCTCACTCTTCCCTCTATGTGCTCTTTGAAGGCATAGATGCTAATTTCCATGTGGGGCTTAGACGGCATAACTTCACACAGAAACATCTCTGTTCTGATCCAGCCCTATGATTTACCATCTCAAAATAAAACTGTAGGTGAGAACATTAAGGTAGCAATTCATTGCTTTTCAAGCACTAAAGCCAGAAATAATTTTTTACATTGTATTCTATGCACAAGAAAATAAGGAGGGCGGCACAAATTTCCTCTGGTATTTTAGTTGAAGCTTTCATGATAGTGAGCAACTAAATGTCACATGAGGCAATATTTGAGACTGTTTCTTTTAATATACTGTTTATTTCAGAGGCAATGCATTTTAATTTTAACTTTTGCTGAAAGACAAAAATCAATCTTAGATTCACTCCATTTGAAGCAAAGGAAGAGCAAGGCATTCTGGGTATATGCATGCTAATGACACACTAATGTCTGCAGATAGCACTGTGCAGTTTTGCTAGATGTTGGAAGTGTTGGGAATTGGGAAGAGGCTGTATTAGCTATATTTGATCCTCTAAAGACCCATGTGTGGGTTAACAACAAAGGAAAATCAAGTGCTGCCAGTTTTAAAAACACGGGGCTAGTACACAGAGAGCCCCAGAAGCAGAGCATTTTGTCCCGCTCTTAGGCAGTTTAATGATATATAGGAGTAGGCTATTAAGCCTTATTTATTTCATTCAGCTGCATGAAGCAGCTGCCCCTCTTTTACGCCTTTTTCAATAAATCAGACCACAGGCTGCAAAAGAAGTTTAAAACGGATTACTTACAGTTTCTAGGTCTCAGACAGGCATTTTCCTTGATGCAGCAGCAGAATGCAGGTTAAATACTTAAGAAGAAATATAGCAAAGCAGCATCAGACAAGTATCTGAGGTTGGGAGCTGAGTCACACATACTTCCATTGCTTGCAGCATGAAGGAAGGACAAGAGAATGGAACAGGAAACAGACTTTACTTCCTACCAGTTAGGAGAAGAGGCTACAGGACCTCACTGAGCCTACTCTAGCAATTTAGAACTCAGTGGTCTTTAACCCCTCCATATACTAACTAGAAAATATACATTGTTAGATCTGACTGCTAAAACCTCCCACAGAAAGAGAGTATTGTCACAAGCCGGGGGCTGCATTTTAGGGAGGAAAATTCACACACAACTGCCACCACTGGAGTTATTAGAGGCAAGCCAGGCACCTCAGTTTGCAGACTAGAACAAAGTGTAGGCTGGGAAGATATTTGCAGTGTCTGATTAATCACAATAGACACAACTTTGGTATTTCTTTAGAAAGTAAAGAGTAATGCAGAGAGAAATTAAAGTATGATCTACCTAACTTCTCAGTGTACCTGAGCCAGGAGACAGAAGTTCGTGTGTGTGTGTGTGTGTGTGTGTGTGGAATTAAACCAGAGAGAGAAAGGCTGACACACCTGACCAGTAATGGAGAAAAGCTTTCTTCCTCACATAGTCCCTTGAGGATGCTTCCTGCAGCTGAACAAAAGAACTTCACATGATGCATCTTCATGAAAGAGGAAAGGAAGAGGTGAACAACTTCTCTTCATTTATAGAGAAACATTTTCCCGGGAATAGTATGTGGAGGTATAAGAAATCTACAGAAGAAATAAGATAAGCCTATGAAACATTTTTGGCTATCATCTGTGGTCACAGGAGAGCAAACCTGAGTGAGCTATGCAGGAGATGAGGGGAAACACCCTAGGAAAATACAAGTGTATTACAGATTTCAGCCAAAAAATGGGAAAGGTGTGAAATTCTAAAGCATGCAGGTTGAAGGCTCATCTGCTGAGATGAATGTCAAAAGGAGAATTTGCTTCTCTCCCTTCTCCCTGAAAACAAAACACTTTAACCAAATTTTACAGCTGAAACCGGGGGGGGGGGTGTTTGAGTACTTAGCATGTACATGCCAGGAGTATGCATCGACTCTGTGCGCATTTCAAATAAGAAAGTAAATTGGAATAATTCAGGGGAGTCTTTCACATTACTGTGTCAGATTGCACAATTCATGAGGTGCATCAAGACAGGTCAGAGAATGTCCATACTTTTGTAGTCACTCTTTGCCTTGGTTTTTCCGTAAAGCTAAATGCCTCCTCCTCTCCCCTCCGAAATGACGTTAAGGTGACTGGGGAAATATTCAGAGCTCAAGATGGGAGAGGTGGAGAAGTTAAAGTATATGTTGTTTTGATGGAGAGCTCTAGCTTATTACCTTAGTAAATAATTTCCGCAGCACCTTTCAATCTAGGAGAGTGATGTTGAAAGATACATGTGGGTCACCCTTGAGATTTGACTGTGATTCTGCCCTTGTGGTAAAACTGCTTCATCCCATAGGATGACCGTGCCTGCAATTTGAATCTGATTACGACAGAAAATTAACAAGTTTTAGACCTTTCCCTTTCAAACAGAAACTTTCAATGTTCCTTGTTTTTTTTTATTTAAAAAAAACTTCAGAATATTATAGGCGATGGTATACAGGATTACAGTTGCTTGGGTGAGAGGTAACAGGTACCCTGATTGCTGTGAAAAATGCATTCTGGTAAAGCAAATTCACGATTGAATTGAACTCAGGGAAAGCTTACTTGCTAGTTAACCAGCTTGCGTTTAACATTTATCTGTGTGAAATGTCACACAGTGACAGAATTCTATGAGACTTCAATTTCTTGATTGCAGAGGGCAACTTGACATCTGGGCTGGAACAGAAAAGGCAGCAGATCGAATCTGTACTAGCGGCAATGCTGGGCCGATAGTTCCACATATTAGAATTCCCATCCGCCAAAGAAAAGAAAAGAAAAACCTTTCTACAGTCTTTTAATGATAGTATTGATAGAGTTAAAAAATTGCTGCTGAAGTGCAGCCTTTGGGCCGAGCGTCTGAATGCCAATTCAGCCATGGAATTGATACCTTTCTTCTTTCACACAACACATCTTTCTCATTTTTGTTTTACAAAATGAGGTTATTTTCAAGATGCTGCTATTTAGAGCTGTAAGAAGTTTCTGTTACCCTGATCTTGGCATGTACTGAATTTCCAAGAATCATTTCACACTCAGTAGAGCTGCCTCCTGGTATAAAACACAGCTGCTGACTCTTTGCTTATTGCTAAGGATTGGAACAGGTCAATAGCTGACTTTACACATATCCCCAATGTGTGTGTGATATGTGTGCAAGAGTTTTTAATGTTATTAGTTCCACTTACAAATGAACTATATCTTGGACTGTTTTTCTCACTTCAGATTTATACTTATTTTTAAAGTGCTATCCTGCATTTAGTTTTCTTAAGAAAAAGAAGATGATAACATTTCATCTTTCAAAATGTAGGACTAGAAGTACAGTTAGAAATAGTTAACCACTTATTTCTATGCATCCTACCCCACCTAAAGATTTCAGACTGGATAACAATACAGGGGTTCAAAAATTAAATTCAACATGTGTACAATCTGTGTACACGGATAGTTGAATTGTATATTCATACAGTTATCTACAGGTAACATTCCATGTCTGCACAGTCTGTGTGCCTGTGTGCACAATTGCTGAGCTTCACAAAGTAATGCATGTACACCATTTCACACAAACAACCATGCATGTGTGAACACAGCTTGTACCTGTGTTCAGTGTAATGTGTGAACAAGCTCTTCTCCACAGTTTCTATTCGCCAATGGAAAAGTCCATAAAACTGAGTCGCAGTACCAATTATTATCTTCCTATATTCCTGAAGAGATGACAGAGCAATTCAGATTGATATGTTAAATTTGGGGAATAAATGTTTTCCAACTCCCTGGGAATATCAGCTTTATATCAACCTTGTGCCAAGAATGAATTTGTCAAGTGATAAGCCAGATAGCCAATCAGAGTGGCAGTCCTTTGGTCTCAAAGGTGACAAAGCACAATTAACAGCATATCCTCAGTTTAAAACTGCAGTTGCTCTGTTTGCTCTCATCCTCCAATTCTGGAAGCCAGAGATATTTAGAAAATTATGAAACCCATTATGCCATAATTTCTGTGCCAGCAGGTCTCCGGTTTCCCCGATAAGAGCTAAGCAAATGAATTACATAGCCTGATCGACATTTTCTGTAAGTATATCTAGAGGATATTAGGCTATCATGTAACCAGAGCATCTAGACTGTGTATGACAGTGACAGCACTGGAGAAAGATTTGAGAGGGAAAATAAGTGCAAATTGAGTGGAGAATGGATGTAGCTCAGTGATAGAGCATCTGCTTTTCTTGAAGAAGGATCCAGGTTCAGTCCCCAGCATCTCTAAGTAGGGCTTGAAATGTCCCATGTCTGAAAGCCTGGACAGACTCTGCCAGTCAGTGCAGACAATACTGAGCTGGGTCAATGGTGTGACTAAACACAAGGCAGCTTCCTGTGTTCCTAGAGTCAGGTGTTCCTCCTCCTTTTTTCCTTAGGATAAGGGACCTAAAAAGGTAAAAAGGTATGGTAAAAGACCCTGGATGGTTAGGAGCAGTCAAAGGCAACTATGAAGTTGTGGCGCTCATTTCGCTTTCAGGACAAGGGAACCGGCGTTTGTCCACAGACAGCTTTCTGAGTCATGGCCAGCATGACTAAACTGCTTCTGGCACAATGGGACACCGTGACAGAAACCAGAGCGCACAGAAACACCGTTTACCTTCCTACCGCAGCGGTACCTATTTATCTACTTGCACTAAAGTGATTTTGAACTGCTAGGTTGGCAGGCGCTGGGACAGAGCAATGGGAGTTCACCCCATCGTGCGGATTTGAACCACCGACCTTCTGATTAGCAAGCCCAAGAGGCTCAGTGGTTTAGATCACAGCGCCACCTGCATCGGTAAGGGACATACCTAGGGATGGAGGATTAATTTGATTCACTTTGATTTTAAATGTGAACCTCCCTAATTCATACTTTATGAAACAACATGAGAACCTAAAGAGAGTCATCTTTCAAAATCCACACATCTCCAAATTTTGCAAATGTGGTATGTCATGTGTCCAAAAGTGCTGTCGTAATGTGGGCCTGTAAAGGACAGTAAAGTATATATGGAAATGCATTTTAGGTTTTGGAAAAAAAATGTGCATATGAAACAGAAGTGCATATCAATGCATGTATGCTAGGGGAAATGTGCAGCAACATTCCAACAAATTATCGTGGGGATTGATGTGAAAATGTAGAGTAATGAACTCAAGATTTGAAAAATGAGAAATTGAGGTAAACACAATTGGGAAAATGCACTCATCCCTAGCCATGGCTTAGTGCCAAGACACCTGCTTTTCATACATAATGCCTAAGGTTCAATCCTCAGCATCTCCAAATAGTGCCAAAAGCTCCCCTGTCAAAACTCTGGAGAATGCTGCCAGTCAAGGTAGATAACACTGTGCCAGATATACAATGATCTGACTTAGTATAAGGCAGCTTTCTATGTTTATTTATTTTATTGTATTTGCATCCCTCCCACCCCATGGAAAACACGATTCTCATCCCCACAACAACCCTGTGAGGTAGGTTAGGTAGTGACTGGCCCAAGTTCAATTCTCAGTGAGCTTCAGGACTGAGTAGGGATTTGAACCCTGGTCTTCCAGGTCCTACCCCAACACTCTAACTACTACACCACTGGCCTTCAGCTGGTGGGTCAGGTCTGAAAGGATTGAAGATGGCTGAACTGCACCATACTGGTCCCTATGTATTCCTATGTATGTGTGAGGGAACAAATTCCATCTTGCATATGAAGTGTTAGGAAAAGAGTACTTTGCAGTAGAAGGCCAAGTCATTTATCAGAAGAGACACCTGGCCACTCCTTACCCTCCTATACTGTCAGCTATGGTGTTTCAGTACAATAAAATTCAACCCAGTTGCCATAAGTTTGTCATCTACGCTTTCTAAAGCTTTAGTTCAATCCTTGTATGTAAGAACGGTAATAAAAAAGACTCTTCCCTAAAACACCATCATTGAGTTAGTACTGCTGACAGAGATAGTGTGAAAAATAATTGCCACCATATTAAAGTGGCAAAAGAGAGAGAGAGAAAATAATTAAGCTTATAATGCATGCAGCTCTTTTCCTAAGCTCATAAAGTTCTTCATGTACATTAGTTTAATGATCCTTATTTCAGCAATGGGGGACCAACTCCCATCAGCCCCAGCCATGATGGCCAATGTTCAGGGATAAAGGTAGCATCTGGAGGGCCACAGGTCCCCTTCCCTGTCCTATGGTAATCTTGCCTTTATTATCCTGTTGATACAGAAATGGAGTACGACTAAAGTAATACATTGTTCAGGTCTGCCTAATGAGTTCCTGGCTACTGGTCTCATCACACATGGCTACCAGTTTCCAGATTCTGGTTGATCTCAGACTTCCACCCAAGGCCCAGCCCTAGCTGGGCGTTCATCCTTTCCTCCTATGCCTATGCCTTTACACATTTAAAACCCTAGCCAGGAAAAGCAGGCTAGTAAATCCCAATCTAGCCGAGGCTGTAGTGAAGCTAATCTAGGGATCTATGGTCTAATTTCAACAGAAGGTGCCCATGAGTCTAAATTATCTGAAAATTTTTCTTAGGGCACCATTCATTTTTATTCATTTTTTCATATTATGGTATGATATGATATCCCACTTTCCTTCCATCAAGTAACCCAAGGCAGCATCCACATGATTCCCAGGCAGTTATCTGTCTTGGTGGAAAGCAGTGGCCTCCCAGCAGCACCATCACTGCCATATTGGACAGGCCAGTGGTGGAGCTGGGCAACAGGGAGGTCAGGGCTGCCCATGTGTGTGGGCCAGAGTGTACAGGCCCTGAATGCAGCAATGATACTGAGTTTGTGGCACCAGCCCTCCTTGACAATTGCTCCTGGGTTCTAGAGCAGACACAGGCCTGCTTAGCTTCAGCAAGGTTGTGGCTCCATGTGCCTTCAAACCACAGTTAGATCCATGGATGCACCAAACTAAGTTCTCCTGCCCATTCCTGTCATTTTCTGTACATATCACCTTTGTCGTCTTTAAATATTCTGTGCTATCTTTTAACTTATTGAAACATACATGCTAACCACATTTCCCTTGAGCTATCTCACAGATGAATGCTGTGCCTATGAATCACACCTTTTATAATGAGGGGCCTTATGAAAGACATACATTTTAGTCACACTTCTAAGAAAATGGTAAATACATTCCATATTTTTTAATGACCTCTGATTGTCCCTCAAGTCAATGCAAGCAGCAGGTATGGCAAGAAAAACAACAGGGCACAATCCTGCACAGAGCTATGTGATATCAAGAAGAGGAGGAGGAGGAGGAGGAGGAGGAGGAGTTTGGACTTGGTATCCTGCCTTTCACTCCCCTTAAGGAGTCTCAAAGTGGCTAACAATCTCCTTTCCCTTCCTCCCCACCAACAAACACTCTGTGAGGTGAATGAGGCTGAGAGACTTCAGAGAAGTGTCACTGGCCCAAGGTCACCCAGCAGCTGCAGGTGGAGGATCAGGGAAGTGAACCTGGTTCACCAGATTACGAGTCCACCACTCTTAACCACTACACCACACTGGCTGAACACTGTTCAAATTACAGTCGTACCTTGGTTTTCGAACAAAATGAGTTCCGGGAGTCCATTTGACTCCTGGAACCGTTTGAAAACCAAAGCGTGGCTTCCGATTGGCTGCAGGAGTGTCCTGCAGCCAATCGGAAGCTGCAGAAGCCGTGCCGGACATTCGGCTTCCAAAAATCATTCGAAAACCAGAACATTCACTTCCAGGTTTCAACCATTTGGGAGCCGATTTGTTCAGGAGCCAAGGCATTTGAGATCCAAGGTACGACTGTACAGGGCAACCAGAACAGGCCTTGCTATTTTGTGTGGCTCTGTTGGGTACTGTAGTTAGAAGACCACAGGAGGCAAGACTGGGCTAAAATGTGTGTGTGGCAGGGAGAGAGTTGGGCAGTAGGGCGTGTGGATTTCATTAAGCCCCCCTGCCCAATAATTCAATCACTGTATGTTGGGTCAAGGCCCAGATAGCCTGAGAGATCTGTTTTGTGTACATGTCAATAAGTATAAAAGACTGGACTGCCCTTTTTGGTTTCCAAGTCTTTCAGACAAATCACTCTGCTAATGGACTATGAAGTGCATGGATAACATTATCAATGATGCAGGGCATGGTTGCGATACTGCCTTCGCATACATCCAGACCAATCTGGTAAATTACTTCCATTATCGTACTTAGATAGTATCCCATTTAAGATCAAGCTTTTGGGGAAATGTCACATCTTTAAAAGATAGATGTTTGTAGTTCAGTGTCGATGTTTGCTTAGTACTTACAGAAAGCAAACAGGAGACCCTATGGAATTTTTCTTACCTATTATTTTAAGTGGTTGCACTTGATGCATGAAGATTAGAACCCCAAAAGCTAAATGACTCAGTAGCAATAACTTCTTTCATTAATACAATAAAGTGGCATCCACGAGACAGGGTTTTTATTTGCATCTAGCTTGTATCTCTGAACCCAAGTACTCTTTTCCCCAATATGTACGGAACCTTATTGCCCTTGCACTTAGTGAATTAGGAAAAGCAAGTTTTGTTTTGAAATCTCAAAAAGGAAACCCATTTCTGAAAATTAAATGCTGGGTTGGCAGCCCAACACAAGTATCTCAGAGAGGTGACCTATGGGCGAAATAAATGTGTGGAACAAAGGTCAGTCAGGACTGAGGGAGACATAAGATGACTCAACCCTGTCCTGCTCTTCTCCATTATATATAGATCAGATATGGGTTCTCTGATCTAAAAGAAGAGTGATATTTAGCATTGCGCAAGTGGGTGCAATGGAACTTCCCTTTCCTCTCACCCCTCCCTGCAACTCTCCATATTTATTTAGTATTTATTTATTTCATAAAGTGTATACACCACTTGATCTGTTCTGTAAGTGGATAACACTATTGAATGTTACCCCAAATCGATAGCTATTCAATTAGGAAGTAGCCACATCCCTTGCCTGTTTCCATGAGTTCTGGATAGTTCAGGTGTTTGATCCATAAAAAAAAAAAAAGGAACATAAGGAATCCCTGCTGGGTAATGACTAATATAGTCCAGCATCTCGTTATCACAGTGGCCCTCCCAGTTTGGTGTCATCTGCAAATTTGATGACAATACCTTTATCCAAGTCATTTATAAAGATGTTGAACAACAACAGGCCCAGGAGAGAAGCCTGTGGCACTCCACTTATCGCTGTTTTCCCCCAGGATGTTGAGGAACATATTTCATTTTGTACACTGCCTTGCGACTTCACAATAAAGGTAGGCCTGCAAGCGTGTTAATAAATAAATAAATACAAATATGAAGCATTTCAATTTCTTGCTATGGGTCCCTTTTTCCTATTGATCCATCATTTTAGAACTTTTTCATTTCTGAATGTTTGACACGACAACTTCTGCATTATTTTAATGCACTAGCTTTGTCAAAATAAACCACATCAATGAAATGCATCTTCCTCTTTTGATCCTTGAGCATCAGACAGACCAGGTATTGAAAGGTTCATGGGTTGTCAGAATCTGGGGGAATCTGCATTAACCATTATTGACTGCTGAAAGACCAAAAGCTTTTGTACAAATGGAGAAAGGGCATTTTAAAGAAGCATCACCACCTAAAACTTATGTCTAAGGGCAGGCATTCAGCAGCAGGATCTAGATTAATAGGGTGTGGCTGCTGAGGAGGTACAGGTATGGCTGACGGAAGGTCTTACAAGGGCTGGAGGGCCACACTTGAACCCTTGGCCTGTGGTTCACCATCCTTGGTTTATTGTAAGTTGTCTTGAAAGTGTTTGCTGTTGAGGGCAGCATAGCATGTTTTAAATAGATAAACATAGATGAATACAGCACCTGTGCTGTCCACAAACCTCAGTGGGAATTGACTTCTCATGGAATGCTTTATAGAAGACTGCAGAAAGTCCAGTGCTGCCAAGCAACCCTACAGGAGCTGAGTATTGCTGGTGACCAAAGAGAGCCAGACATTTCTAGTATTTTTCCCTTAGGTGCAGACTTTGTTTTCCCCCTCTTCTGAGTTGGGTGCAACGGATGTTAATGAAAATGAGGATTCACAAAAATGTTGGTCTGCTCTCACTATTGGGCAATAGCCCAAATCCTGGGCAATCATTGACTTTTTTCTGCCTACTTAGAAAAATGGCTAAGTGGCAGTAGTTAAAAATTCAATTTTAGCTTCCAGCAGCAGCAACAACACCACATAGTAATCCTTTCCTTGGTGTTGTTCAGATAAGGACCCAAAGTTCAGGTTACATAATGTGAGAAGCTTATCGAAATCTCTTGAGCCTGCATAATTGGGCTTGAAATCATCCAAGAGCAAGTTTTCTCCCTGACTGTACATAACTTATATCTCATACACTGCTGCCGTTTCCAAAGTGTTCATATCCAATGGCCCTGACTAAATCAACAACACACGCAGCCATACAGAACATGTGGTTCATTCAAATATACCAGTCCTGCTATTTCGTAAATGGCATCGCTGTTGTCTAAGGATGGAGTTAAGATTTGAGATTCAATATAACCTTTCATGCTTCTTGCTTCAGACAATACCTCTTGTAGTTCTGCATGGCAGGGAATGCCAAGTTCCAGGCCAATGATTTTAATCAGCTGATCAATGTGATAATCAAACCTCCGGTTTGAATTTATCTAAACACCAGAGCAACAACTGCTATCTATCCCCTCCAAATCCCAAAAACCTGGTGCTTTTGCTTTACAGTCTCCTGCTGTTTTGTGAATAAAAAAAGCCAGTTTTATTCTTCCCTGGTTCATCTTAAAAGAAACTGTAGTTAGTTCTCACTAATGATGGAACCATTAAAAGCGCTTAACTTTAATCCATTACACATGAACCGGCAAAGAACAACTATAAACTATACGGCTGTGTTAATGAAGTTCGTATTTCGGGGGGAAAGAGGAAGGTTTTGGAGAAAAATACATCTTCAGCAGAGCCATAGTGCAATTCCCCCAAATTCCAAAGATAATTCAAAATTGGCCAGGCACCATTTTCCTCAAATCTGTGCTCACAGTGGTTCCTGTGGGTGATCCATTCTCACAGCCCTCCTACTGCTGATCTCTCTCCTGATGATACTTTCCTGTTGCCTCCATTGCTGCTGCAATCGTTCCTAGTGCTTCTGTAAAAACTGTTGGGTGTTCCTCAGCAGCTAGTTACATCCAACATGCATTATACAGCATGATGCTTAATGATGGGTCTTGTGCTGGTGTCAGAGTCTAAGGATGGCACCCTCACTTTAAAACAAAGAACAGCAGGTACATGGAAAAGACATTGTGTGGGTGGATGGGTGGGAGGGTGAAGTGGTGAGAGCTATTTTAGTACAGCTTTGATCAATTGTTGCCTATCAGTACCAGGGCATGGTCTGAGTAAGCAGGTCTGAATCTGGTCAGTGCTGGATTGGGAGATGGCCTTTATGTTGTCAAATGAAAATTTTTGAACAGTTATGTAATTTTTAAAAGTATTCCCCCTCCCTAACAAATATTACATCTTTAGTTATGTAATTTTTGAAGCAATATTAATTAATGCAGATATGTATATCTATCTATATATGGTTTTTTGTGTGTGCTATAGTAATAACATTATTATTATTATTATTATTATTATTATTATTATTATTATTATTAGGGATGCGGGTGGTGCTGTGGTCTAAACCATGGAGCCTCTTGGGCTTGCCAGTCAGAGGGTTGGCAGTTCGAATCCACACAATGGGGTGAGCTCCAGTTGATCGGTCCCAGCTCCTGCCTACCTAGCAGTTCAAAAGCAAGCCAGTGCAAGTAGATAAATAGGTACCACTGTGGTGGGAAGGTAAACGGTGTGTCCATGCTCTCTGGTTTCTGTCACAGTGTTCCGTTGCACCAGGAACAGTTTAATCATGCTGGCCACATGACCCAGAAAGCTGTCTGTGGGCAAAGGCCAGCTCCCTTGGCCTGAAAGCAGGATGAGCGCTGCAACCCCGTAGTCACCTTTGACTGGACTTAACCATCCAGGAGTCCTTTACCTTTATTTGCCTTTATTACTATTATTATTCAACAACATGTTAGCAAGTAGAAGACTATTTAATAGGAATTAAGGTAGATAAACACTGTTAATAGACATAGATCATACAGATATAGATACAAGGTCACAGAGGTAGGTAAAAGGTAGCAGATCTAGTAAAACGGTAATATAGATAAGTGCTTAATGTGCTTTCATACTCATGAATGGCTGAATGACTTCAAAAGGCTTCACAGCCTGGTGGTCTGGGCTAATGCAGGTGTGGGAAGGGAATGCACATTCAGGCAGCCTCCCCCAGCATATCGGGAAGTTAATTGCTATTTCCGGTCAGCTGCGGCAGTTACAATTAGCTGTTTGATGCTAGACCTTCGACTTGAGTCAAAATGCTAATGATAACATTTCAAGGACTGCTGTGCAATGCCATTTACGAAGCAGCTCTTTTAAAGAGCCCAAGGTGGCCACAGTCAAACGTTCCCCTTTCAGAGTTGCAAGTGCTTAGGGGAAACTACCCAAGTGAAACAAGTGGGGAGAGGAAACAGCTTGCAAACATACCTCTAAACCTGGCCCAGTGATTGTATTTCTTTACTCAAATGGGTTGCACTAAAGCTCATACTATTCCATATTGACATAAAATTAAAATCTTAGTACCTAGCATGTTTTCAGAAACACAGACAATAGCCCAGGCATAGGCAAACTGGGCGCTCCAGGTGTTTTGGGACTACAACTCCCATCATCCCTAGCTAACAGGACCAGTGGTTAGGGATGATGGGAGTTGTCGTTCCAAAACATCTGGAGGGCCGAGTTTGCCTATGCCTGCACTAGTCCCATCCAGGCATCTAGGCATTCAGAAAACATGTGAGGGAACAGCAGGCATAACCACACTAGCTCGACTCCCTCGTCATACTCCCTGCCGCACTGCTGAAGGTGTCATTCTTAAGCAGGCAGCCTCATATACTCAGAGAAGTTCCCCATGTCTTTTATGGTAAAATGTGCTGGGAGCACCTCATGACTACTAGAAGGTCCATATTTCTGACAGTATTATACCACAAGTTGGAGAATGATATAAACCATGATGTGGGAAGACAACAAGTGTGATCATCCCCACTCATTGCTCATATTTTCTAGATGTTTAATGGTAACACCTAAAAAGAACTACCGTATTTTTCGCCCTATAGGACACACTTTTCCCCCACCAAAAATTAAGGGGAAATGTGTGTGCGTCCTATGGGGCGAATGCAGGCTCCTTGGCTTCAGCGATAGCAACACGAAGCCTCCGAAGCCTGCACTACGGAGGCTTCGCATTGCTTTCGCTGAAGCCAGGAGAGTCTGCTCTTTGAGGCTAGCGGTGGGGGAAAGCAGCGCTTCCCCCCACTGCCAGCCCCAGAGGATCGGAGGGCAGCAGGAAGGCGAGTGACGCCTTCGCGCTGCTCCCCGACCCTGCTTTGAGGCTGGCGGTGGGGGAAAGCAGCGTTTTCCCCCATCGCCAACCCCACAAGCTGGGTTGAAAAGCACCCAGAAGCCGTGCGCTCTTTAAAGGCTGTGCGGCTTCTGCGGGCTTTTCTATGAGGTGGGGGAATTCCCCCACCTCGCAGAAAAGCCCGCAGGAGCCGCGCAGACTTTAAAGAGCGTGCAGCTCTTGAGGGCTTTTCCCCAAGGAGGGAGAAGGGACTGACTGGCTGAGTCAGTCCCTTCTCCCTCCTGTGGGCTTTTGCGGGAGATGGGGAAATTCCCCCACCTCCCGCAAAAGCACGCAGAAGCCGCACGTTCTTTAAAGGGTGCGCGGCTTCTGCTGGCTTTTCTACGGGGGGGGGGAATCCCCCCTCATAGAAAAGCCCACAGGAGCCGCGCACCCTTTGAAGAGTGCGCCGCTCTTGGGGGCTTTTCCCCGAGGAGGGAGGAGGGACTGACTGGCCGTTTCAGTCCCTTTTCCCTCCTGGTCGAAAACCCGCAGGAGTCGCGCGCGGCTCTTGTGGGCTTTCACAGGAGGTGGGGGAATTCCTCCACCTCCCGCAAAAGCAGGGAGAAGGTCTTGGAGTAGCGCACAGGCTGCGTGCAGTCTGTCCGCTGCTCCCAGAGCTGCGGGTGGGGGGAATCATATTTCCCCCCTTGATTCCCCCCCCCCCTGAAAACTAGGTGCATCCTATGGGCCGGTGCGCCTTATAGGGCGAAAAATACGGTACTAATAACAAAATGGTTTGGGGGTGGGAGGTGTGTTAGATCAAAGTGCAGTGTCAGATATCTTCTAGGAAATCATAATGATTTCTGCCATGTTTACGTCTTATTCTCTCTCTGTGTGAGATATTTGCTGCTGGAAACCTCATAAAATGAGGTTTTTATTTGATGCATACTATCACTGAACTCAAAATGTTTGCTGTCCTAGGTTTCAAATCCCAGCCCTAACTGGAAATGTTGGGGATTGAACAGGGGGTGTTTGGCATGCAAAGTGGACTTAAAATGGCTTAACAATAATTTGATCTTCCAAGAGAGCCTTGAGAACTGAAGTTCAGGAGGGCTTTAACAGAATTCTGAACGAACTCTTTCACTGTACTGCAATTACCAGAATTCTTTGGAGGAAGATATGGGAAGTAAAGATATCGTGAAGCTGAGGCTCCAGTACTTTGGCCACCTCATGAGAAGAGAAGACTCCCTGGAGAAGACACTGATGCTGGGAAAGATGGAGGGCACAAGGAGAAGGGGGCGACAGAGGACGAGATGGTTGGATAGTGTTTTCGAGGTTACCAGCATGAGTTTGACCAAACTGCGGGAGGTAGTGGAGGACAGAGGTGCCTGGCGTGCTCTGGTCCATGGGGTCACGAAGAGTCGGACACGACTAAACGACTAAACAACAACAACAACAACATGGGAAGTAAACTGATACAAAGCCAACATGACTTGGCAGGGAAGAAACCCTCTTAAGTATCTGAGATCAAAACTATTCCTCCTCCCTCTGAACTGCAAAAAAATAATGACAGAGCACTGCAAACCACGACCCTGTAGGCATTACAATAGGAGAAACCCAAAGCAAGATGATCCCCTGCACTATTCAGCATCTATCTCATGATCAAACCTGCTTGGAGAAGCACAAGCAGATTGGGAGAGTTAATGCTGAGAAGTGTTTTGTTCTTAATAATTAAGAGAATTTATTATTATTATTATTATTATTATTATTATTTTATTTTTTACGACTAAGGAAGAATATCACGGACAGAAACAAAGTAGTGGAAACAGGTAAAAAGAGAGACACTTAGGAAGCAACCAAGACCATTTTGTAGAATCTTGCTGCAAGGAACAAAAATCAAGGAAGAATGAGAATAATATTAATGGAAAAGATCACCTTAGTGCTGAACATCCATTTCTCTTTTGAAAGAAAATGCAGCTGATCAAGGCAGTAAATGTCCACAAAGTGCAATGGCGGGACAAGGGAAACATTGCCCAGGGACAATGCTACCCTTCCCTTTCTTTGATGATTTCACAAAAAGAAATAGGACGATTATCTATCCATGATGATTTGGGTAGAGGAAACCCTTTGTTTGCCTTTCTAATAGCTTGAGAGATATTGTAGATATCCTGCAGTTCTCACTAGTTTTGTGAGCATGGCTTCAGCTACGACTGAGCCCACATCTAAATCCAAGGCTCCAAATGGAAATGCTTTTGGTTTGCTTCCAAACCCTGCAATGCCTTGCAAACCTCTATGCAAAACCACAGCAGGGGTGGTATCGTATCACTCTCTGTTTCTGGCAGCCATCCACACCACAGAGCATCATGGCCTTCACAGCATCAGCTACATAGTCTACCTGAGTAGTTCACAGTTTTCAAATGGGAGAAATGTGTCTCCTTGCCTAGCAGGTTCTTCATGAGCATGTTCAGCAACCAATATTGCGGTATCCATCAACAAGAAATGGGAAGGCTAGAGAATCCATGGAGCCAAAGATTAAAGATCTAAACCAGAATACAAATCCAGATGTGCATCACACTACATTTTGGGGAGATCCAGCTGCATTAAATGAAAATCCTTACATCTTCCTTTTCATTTAAAACAATAGCAAAACAACACTACACCTTTCTGAAATGTATGTTTCTGTTCTTTCCACTGAATGGCCTAATGGCAAATTCATTTGCTTAGAAAAGTTAAGGCACAGCATTCTACAAAAAGCTCAAACTGATTTTCCAAGATGGGTTTCTGGTTGAAGACAAAATTCAAACCCACTCAATATTTCACATTGCCTCCATATCTTGTGCTTTCTCTTGCCCATCTTGGTATCTGCAACTATTTCTCCAAAATTGTATCATTCAATGGTAAGATAGGCGAGTCTGGTATTTAGGTAAGGTGAGTATAGTTCTTACTTCCTGGTGATGGATGCCTGTATTAGCTTAAAGGGAAAGTAATTTTGAATCTAAATCCTCAAAACACAGAAAGAAGCTTAAACTGGTTTTGGAAAAGAATATGTGGAACAATTGGATCATGTTTTTAAACAAGCAAAACAAAAGACTGTATGAGATGGGATATATTTTTTGACTTGAAAGGTAACTGAAAGTCAGAAAATAGAAAGTCCAGAATTCCTTTGTTGCAATTTTCAGTTCTTCATTTCTTATTCCAGTAAATAGAGGACACATATGCCATTTACAATAAGTATTCTATGTTGTCCTAAAGAGCTTTTTAAAATTAAAAATGATCAGCTAGATGAAAAAATGAATTTGCTTATTTATTAAGCACATTTATTAAGTGGAATTTGTCTAGCACTTAACTGTAAAAAAAAAGACATTTACATAAAATGTTGTCCAAGCGGGTCATGCATGACTTGACCCTTGATGTTTTCACCTTAGTTCAATTTTCCATTATGAATTTCTTCTTTTTAAATAATATAACCATAGCTATGAGCTGTCGCTATGCAGACACAGCACCAATGCATGGAGTCTCATAAGGCTTCACAAAGCCATTTTTTCCCTTCTCCTCCCTCTGATAGTAAATCAGAGACACACATCCCATATTACCAGCCAACACTCTGTCTTCCTTATATGAGCAGAGAGTAGAGAGGGAGGGATGGATGGATGGATCAGGGAGGAGCGGTGGAGGGGTGGACTTCAGTGAGCTCTCTGGGGATGGAGCACACCATAAAGGTTTTGCCTCTGTTCTTTACAGATCACTAGAAACAAGATAGCAATTATCTCCTGTGGTTCATGATCTGCCACGGTAGATCTCTGACTGGATAAAATGCAAAAATGTCTTTTTGCAACCAGGGAAAATGCTCCTGCCAAGAGATTCTTCTATTAATTCTAATAGTACATATTAAAAAACAAGAACATTTTTTTTCTAAACACATTCACTTGGAGATGAAGCCCATTGATTTCAAAGGCAATATTTCACGTAAGTATCCTCAAGATTACTGTTTAATACAGACATTCTACTGGAACAACTATCTAATTTACAAACACATGGGTAACTCTGTAATGTTATTTATTCCTCTACATGGCCAGTTTAAAAAAATGCTTCTAACATCATCAGCGTCTCCTTAGCTCTGAAACTTTGTGATCACTGAGGGCATTTGATAAGCAAAAAAGGATCTTTTTTTTTTTTTAAGAGAACCATTTAGTTGGAACTCCAAGACAAGTAGGCAAAGGGAATGTGATCTTAGAGCATCAGAGTGACATGATTCTTCTGAAATAGATAGTTGGATGCTACCTGAGAAGTCTGTAATTATAGTCTATAGCTTCAGTAAAACCATGGTGTGTGTAACAGATCAGCAGCTATGCCTTTCTCTAAAACACAGATCTAACCTGGATCACAGATCAATAAAGCAAGACCAATATCAATAAAGTACTGAAACACAATCTTAAAATTCTTTGTAGCTTGAGGAGCACTAAAATAGATGCCTGCAACGAAAATACACCTTGCTCATTGAAACAAAATCAATAGATGTGGATTGTGTGTGGATACTTGAAAACAAACAGTCCTGTTGAATTTCAGGTATAATTTATTTTTTCCTGTTGCTATTTCACCTCCGAATTCCATATTTGATCTTGAATGGGAGGGAGGAAGAAGAGTATTTCCCCTCCGCTCCTGGAACCTACACTGGAGGCATGAGCCTTTGGGATGGTCTTCACCTGGATGGGCATTCACCTGGGATGGCTGAATAATTCTGTGGAGCCTGATGAGGGTACAGCTACCCTATGGATTGCAACCAAAGGAGAGGAGAGATAGGTACTGGTGGGTTTTGCTTTCTCTTGGTTTCTCATATTCAACAGATCACAACCTTGATCTGGTCTTCTGTGCTGTGTGGGATGGTGGTGATCTGGGTCTAGGGAAACATTATATAATTCTGTTGTCAGTGACATCTCACTACCTGGTAGGGTTTAGGCTTACTGGGATACTGAGCCTCTGTAGGGATGGTGGAATATATTAAAATATGGTTGATGGATCCGACTGGTTTCCTGACAGGCCTTGGGGATTTCCCTGTCACCTAGGCAGGTTCTTCTGTTGAAGTCCTGGTCAACAAGTGAAATGGAAGTAGCACAGCCAATTCATAAAACAGCTCCTGAGTGCCCTCTCCCATTCAAGAAAAGGTGAGCCTATTCAAGCTCACTACATGTTCTTGTTTGTTTGTTTTCTGGTTTGCCTGTTTTTGAGGGGGTGGGGACTGGGCATAATATTTTTTGGGGGGGGGGGACAGCTAGTGTGGAACTGGCAGAAGACAAAGGACAAACCTACCAAACATGAGCTAGAACCCAGTATAAGGCTCACTCTTTGGCAGTGATGGGAGCAAAGAGATAATTGAATCTGCACAGAGTTGTCCACCAGAGCTTTTGGAATGGTCACGGGCTGTTACATCTTGGCCTATGTGGTGATGAAGACCACTTGACAGCCCATTGCATTTATGCCAGTTTGGATTCCACAGTAAGTACTGGTCCACTTAATGCACCCTTGGCTCCTGTGTCCACTTGTCATCAATTTGTACAGCTCAAAGATGTGGACATGATCCTTGGAGAGGTGAGATCTACTACCTGCGTGCTCAACTCTTGCCCTTCCTGGTTGACATGTAGGCCGGGGCAGTGGAAAATGCTTCTTTACATGCAGGTGTGATTCCATTATGGTTAAAAAAAAAAGCTGTGGTAAGATCTGAGTTTAAAATATTGAATTCTCCATGAAACCCATTGCACTGGATAATTTATGGCCAGGCTCTAATATTCCATTCTTGCACAAATTAGTCAAGTGTGCAGCAGTCCCGAAAAGATCCGAATTAGGAAAGACAGAGAAAAAATAGGCAGGAAAGAGAAAGAATGAGGAGCATAAGAAGCTGTCCTATATCAAAGTTATGCTGTTTGTCTGTCTGCCCCAATGTTGCTAGCTCTGACTGACCGCAGTGGTCTTTCACATCTGCTGCTACTTAGTTGCAAGAACTTGAACCTGGGATCTCCTGCATACAAAGCAGGTGCTCTATCCCTGTGCTACATACCCTGTCCTAAAGGCAAAACCATCTTCTCCCCACTCATGTAGATATATTAGGATATATCTACAGAGGCTCTCTTGAATCTTAAGTGAGAATCATATCCCTAAATACACCTTACATAATAGTCCAGATCAAGGCAAAGTTAGATACAGTTAAGCCCCATTGAAATAACGTGCCTGATTCCCCCCCCCCCCATTTGATGAGACTCAAGCATGACTTATTTTCACTGGACTGAGGCCAAATGTGGGACTGCCGCTTGATGTTTATTGGTATTATTAAGCAGCGGCAATTTTTATTCACCACTGTACATAAAACTGTAGCAGTTACTTTTTTTATTCAAATAAATTCTGGTCCAAAAAATTTCATAATCAGTAACAGAAAACCATTGAGAGGTCCAAGGGGACTCTAAATCATGTAGTAGTACATAATTAATTTTTCTTCCCCTCTTTACTCGTCATTTTCTCTCTCGCACGTACATTTTAGCTTATTAGATGTAAGCTTTCCTTCATCCCACAACTCTGTTTTATTTTCCCCTTGTTCCACTGAAGCAGTAACATTAATAAGAATACTCTGGAATAGGATTTCCACTGAGTCAAAGCATTTTTGCAGCCTTTTTTCTCCCTTCTGCTTCTAGCAAGCACTGAAATGTGGGCCAAGTAGATGGTAGTTTGCTTTGTGGTAAAATGTTTTAAATGAGAGAGAGAGAGAAATGAGAGAGAGAGAGAAAGAAGTAAAATGTTGTTTCCATTATTTTCACTTTAATTCTCATCTGACACTTTTGAGACCTATTTCCTTCCTAAGAAACAGAATAAAGAGAAAATAAAGCTCTATTATATAAAATGCCTTTCCAAAATATTGCATTAAGCAAACCCCAGCTGACTAAAGGTGCTCTTTCAGGGAAAGAAGTGAACAGAAAATGGGGAAATAGTTGCATGAAATGATGGATTCGCTTCTTCCTTTTAATGGCGAGTTTAGGCTACTATTTGTAAACCAGCCAGACTACTTTGTTTACTAGATGTAATTCATTGTCAAGTAGTAAATCAGAATATAGATTTAGTCTTTGAAGCAGTGAGGTAGCAAATAATACCTGATTTTTGCCAATTTATAAAAGAAAGTGCCACATCCTTAACATACTTTTTTGATTTGTTTCCTCCAGTGAAAAAGCACTTGGAGGATGGTGGCTCTTCAGGAAAAGTATTCGTTACATATATCTCGTGAACTTGGGTTCTGAAACTCACTGGCTATGTAGGCGAAATGGCTATGTAGGCGAAACTAAGAAAAATAGGAAGGTATGAAGACTGAGCATGAGTGTTGAGTGGTGCAGAAAAAGAAAGGAAAATAGGAGGAGTATTCTGAAAGAAGGCATGGCTAGCTGGCTGGAAACTGGAAGAAGAACACAACATTTGAGAGGGTTAATTTTGGCATCACACAGGGCGCCATTGAAATTTGAGACCTCAAGGACCACCACTGCTGTGCTTATAATTATAAAGTAACTAGCAGCCCTACTAAGCCCTACTAATACTGCAAATTCTTGCAGCAGACAATGCTTACACACTGGGAAGAAGCTGTAAAAAGACACTTTTGCCTTGATTCATAAATCTTATTTGGAACCAGGCTTTCAATTACCCAAGAAATTAGAAGTGTTTTCCTTATTGGGATAAGGAATGAGCTTCAGATTAACCTGTTGCTTCTGCATCAGTTTAGATATTACCATACACATTTTCATTCTGACTTGGAAGATTGAAAGCTGGCTTTGTGTTGATTATAGCTGCAAGACATTCCCTCCCCCTTCCCAATCCTACAACATAGCAAAACATAATGATCACATAAATCACAAGATGCACATTTTCCCCCGAATGCTGTAGTACCATATTTGATGAAGGAAACAATTATATAACTCTGACTTCTCTCTCTCTCTCCATTTTTTCTCTCCAAAAAAAGGCAAAAATTTTAATGTATTAAAGACACAATATGGCACAATGGGGGGAGCATACCTGATTATATTGCAATGTTTGTGTCCATGAAGTGTGACACAATGCAGGCTTTTTGTGGAGTGAACTCTATTATCATTGGAATCCCATTGAGTTTAATGGGACTAATGCATGGGTAGGCAAACCAAGGCCCGGGGGCCAGATCTGGCCCAATCGCCTTCTCAGTCCAGCCCGTGGATGGTCCGGAAATCAGCATGTTTTTACATGAGTAGAATATGTCTTTTTATTAAAATGCATCTCTGGGTTATTTGAGGGGCCTGCCTGGTGTTTTTACATGAGTAGAATGTGTGCTTTTATTTAAAATGCATCTCTGGGTTATTTGTGGGGCATAGGAATTCATTCATATATTTTTTTCAAAATACAGTCTGGCCCTCCACAAGGTCTGAGGGACAGTGGACCGGCCCCCTGCAGAAAAAGTTTGCTGACCCCTGATGTCTAATGCATGCGTAGCTTATGCACAAGACTATAAGCCTTAGCAATTCATAGAATCATAGATTGTAGAGTTGGAAGGAACCATGGGAGGCAGCTAGTCTAACCCCCTTCAATGCAGGGATCTCAGCTAAAGCATCCAAAACAGTTACCCATCTATCTTAAAAACCTCCAATGAAGGAGAGTCCACCACATTCCGATTTGTTTAGGCAATTGATGGAATGCTATGGGGCTATCTGTTTAGCCCATTTTAGTGTTGGCTAAGTTCGAAAATCTTCCTGGATGTTTTAACTGTGTATTGACAAATGTACTTTTTTCTGACTGACGGTCGAATAAAAGGTTGATGATGATGATGGAATGCTATTAAAACCCATTTCCAGTATTGTATTGCATCAAGTCTTTCAAGAAAGGAATTTCATACTCAAGGATACAAGGAAATTATGCTTAATTCAACGTATTTTTTATAACAAGGAGCAAGAAAGAAACCGTCAGTTTGTAGAATGGTTTAGTACAATGCAAGAGGCATGAGCTGTGTAGCAGCAGAAACCAAACGTTAGAAGGTTTAGAAATGCTGCTTGGGAAAAGAAAGAGAACCTAAACCTCCAAGGCATTAATAATACAATGCACTGCTCAAGATGTTATTTTAAGATATTTTTAGAATTCCATTGATGAGCAAAATAATAAATTTACAAGGAAGCACAAGGATTCAACACTAGAAGTTCAGCTCAGAAATATAGGTCGTTGCATTTGATTGATTGAATCTATTTTGGCTTCCATCTTTTAGGGAAAGCCACTCACCTCCCAGGCATCTGACAACTAATACCACCTTTTAAATCAAATCAGTTTAACAAACTTTATTTTCAAGCCAGGCCCACACCACATATTTAAAGAACTAGTATACCATTTTAAGAGTGGTGGCATCCTCCAGAGAATTGTGGGAGTTTGCCTGCTAATGCCCCTGGCATCATCATGCTTGTTCCTACTCTGGAACCAGACCTACTAGCCTGTCTTAATCTCAGAATGCATCATTTGATTCTGGCCTTTGTCTGATCCTTGTCTTTATAGAACCTGGCAGCTGACCTGTCTCTGACCAGTATGCTTGTCTTTGGCCCTTTGGGCCCTCAATTGCTTCTGTTTGACTTGACCGTTGCCTACTTTGGACCATGCCATTTGATCTCTCCGTGCTGAACCCTTGCAAATCCTGGGTAGGCTCACAATTCCTCTCAACACCCTACCCATTCCTCTGCATCAAAAATTTGCACTATAATAGCAAGTTCAGAGACTGAAACTGAGAATAAGCCCATCTCCTACTTCCCAAGTCCAAAGAGCAGCTCTGTTTGAAGAAACTTTGGAATCCTGAATGATACTGTATAGCAAAAAGCACAGCAGACAGGGACATTCTGTCATCCACTGCCTGGATACTTTGCAAACAGAAACTGGTCGCATCAAAGTGATTGCTGTTTTCTCACCATTATCTGAGACCCACATGTCAACTCTTGGATCTTTCAACTCAGCATTAGTAGCATTCAAGGCATTTCCTGTATTAAGTAAATATAAGTATGGTATAAAGAAGTATACTTGTATCATGTGGGCTTTGTTGAAATAAATCTATTCAGTGGAGGCAAAACTGACAAGCTGGAACAGTTCTGTAATCAAAGCAGATAAACCACCATATATTTTTTTATGGAGTTGTAACTGTGTAACTCCTTCACAACAGCTAATCCCCAGCAGATTAATGGATGTGTTCTTTGCTAGTTCACAATGTTCTCTGCCCAGCCACAAGGGTGTGATTATCTTTCATAAGGTGAAATTAGACATAACCAGTCCTTTTTATTTTTAGGAAAAAAAGGTGTTGGTACTCACTATGAAGTTGTTACAGAAAGTACCACACTTTTAACAGGGCAGAAAGGGGGGGGGGGAGGTGCTGGTACTGCGTACCAAAACAGTGTTCTTCACAGGGGAAAGTGGCCACCTTCTGCACAGAAGGTCCCAGATTCAATCTGGCAATAAAGAACATCAGAAGAGCTGTTTGGATCAGGCCAATGGCCCATATAATCCAGTATCCTATTCTCACAGTGGCCAACCAGATGTCTGTGAAAAACCCAAAAGCAGGCCACAGGGACTAGAGCATTCTCCCCAGTCACGTTTCCCAGCAACTGAAATTCAGAGCATACTCTGTCTAGCAGTGGAGGCCAGTTGCAAGGATGGAAATGGTGCTCAGGTTGCAAGGATGGAGGGAAAAATCTTCTCCTAAGGCATCAGGGGGCTGCAGCCAATGAGATTAGACATTCCTGGACTAGATAAACCAGTGGTCTGACTCAGTATAAGGGCATTTCATATCAACCCCTGGTATCACAGAAGCAGCAAATAAGCTGAATTAATTCATCAGTTTGAAATCTCTTCAACTAATGAATTCCTCAGTTGGTTTTCTGTGATCTTTCTTTAAATTATCAAATGCTTATATGCTTGGCTATTTATTTATTTATTCATCCATGTCACAGACTGGCATATAGAGCACAACATTCTGTGTATCTTTTTATGAGTTTAAAATAAAAAACAAAAAACAGTGGGGGTAACAAGAGAAAAGGTCCCTCCACCATATTTTTATCATGAAAATGTGATGACATTTATCTGCAGATTAGAAAGCTCCTGATGGCTTGGCAAAGCTTGCGATGAGCATTTTAACTTTAGATGCTTCTCTGAACCAACCTTGAACTCTGAGGTTCCCCCTGTCACGGGAAAAAAGTTGTTTATCCAAGACACATGATCTAAGGGCAGGGAACATGCTGTGAAATCTGAGTTCCGGGGTTGCAGGGAGCCATTTATTTCAAGGTGCATTGCTCACCATATGGCTGCTTTGTTTCCAGTGGCTATAATGTAATTGAATCAATTGGCCTCTGATAATGTGAAGGGACCAAATGGACATACATCATTTACCGAGCACTAAGTATCTGGCTTCTGAGGCCAAGCCTTGTGTAGAGGAGGAGGAGGGGTGGCAGGCCTTATAAATCATGGTTGCCTGAATTAAAGAACAGTTTGAAGTCTGACCTGAAGTACTCAGTCAAATCAATGTAGCGGTTTTAACAAAGTCTCATGTGGGTAGTTTTAAAATGGCCCGGCCTGATGGAAGTTTGCAGAGGGGAGGTCAGGAAGAGAGTTAGGATCCTGCAAGGCTGACTTCGGTGGTGACAATGTCATAAAGGGAAACCACAGGAGCGGCTGGGGACACTCTCTACTGAGCTAGGGAGGAAGAACAAACAACTTTTCTGCTTGTGTTCTTGGAAGGAACACATAGCACACTGTATCCTGTTAGAACCATGGCTGTCTGCTGATAAGATTCATGACGCCAAAGTATGCCTTGCCAGAAATATTCATTTACCCAATCCTACTCAAGCGTTCTTTTTGCTTGGATGTAAGAAAGCAGATGAAGGCGAGTGATTGTGCCTTACCAAGCCCTCTCTTCTTCAGCATGTCAGTTTGGACAGCTGTACAGTGGTGCCTCGCAAGACGAAAATAATCCGTTCCGTGAGTCTCTTCGTCTAGCGGTTTTTTCGTCTTGCGAAGCAACCCTATTAGCGGCTTAGCGGATTAGTGCTATTAGCGGTTTAGCGGCTTAGAGGCTATTAAAGGCTTAGCGGCTTAGCGGCTAAAAGGCTATTAGCGGCTTAGCGGCTTAGAAAAAGGGGGGGGGAGCAAAAAAAAATCGCAAGACGTTTTCGTCTTGCGAAGCAAGCCCATAGGGAAATTTGTCTTGCGAAGCAACTCAAAAACGGAAAACCCTTTTGTCTAGCGGGTTTTTCGTCTTGTGAGGCATTCGTCTTGCGGGGCACCACTGTATAGGAGTTTGAGGACAAAGGTCTGAAGGGGGGGGGCTTTTCTTCTCCTTATGGCTAACAGGCTTCCTCAACCTCAGTCCTCCAGATGTTTTTGGCCTACAACTCCCATGATCCCTAGCTAGCAGGACCAGTGGTCAGGGATGATGGGAATTGTAGTCTCAAAATATCTGGAGGGCCGAGGTTGAGGAAGCCTGACTTAGAACCCTGCCTAATCAGTCATAGATGATGTGGGGAGCCTCCATATGTGGAAGCTGTCTCCCAGTTTCAGACTTTTGTCCTCAAACTCCTGGAGATCTCTAACCTCTAAGCAAATGATGGACTGCAGAGGACAGGGCTTGGCAACATGTCCTCCCTTTAATAATAATAATAATAATTTGTGGTTTGAGGACCCGATCCCCGCATAGTGTAATGAAAACACAAGGACACGTGATATAAGGTTAATGGGCAAGAAAAGGCCACAACTTTATTGATTACAGCAAGTGAAAAGGTATTGGCTTAGGCATTGGATTACGTCAGCTGACTCCACCCCCTCAGAGGGGGGTGAGTCTAAAACAGGGGGGTTATTCACCAGTAGGTGGAGCCTGTTGATGCTAATCCAACTATAAGCTCTCCCCTGATGTCACCGAGGGTCGTGCCATGGCCTCCCACCACGCAGGCATCAGACAGAATACACGACCGCCAGATTCCTTTAACGGAATACCCAACAATTGAGGGCGTAGGCGATGGCCACACCTAGCCCTCCGACACACCACAACATATTATTCCAATGCCTAACCTACCCACCAATACCACAAAAGTTGTGACGATTGCTACGAGGTAGGCGAAAAAACCAAAAAGCCTAATGCCAAATGGAAAAATTCCTACCAGGCCCCCCAGACAACCAGGGCGACCAACCTAAGGTCCATAGCAAGGCCAAAAGAAAACTGAGACCCTGAGCGCTAAGGGAGTGGAGGGTGGGTGACTCACGACGGGACGATGAAGACTGAGGCCGGGAGGCTGGTGCCATAGTGATTTAAGCTGCTATACATGTCCCCTTGCAGGCACCTGGTTGGGTTCCTGCCCGTGGGCTTGGGCGCCAGCCAGGTGAGTGAGTCTGGCTCCCGACCGCAACCACTCCCCTCTCTTTGCAGGAGGAGAGTCTTTATTATTTGTACCCCGCCCACCTGGCTGGGTTTCCCCAGCCACTCTGGGTGGCTTCCAACAAAGATTAAAAATACATTAAAATGTCACACATTAAAAACTTCCCTGAACAGGACTGCCTTCAGATGTCTTCTAAATGTCAGGTAGTTGTTTATCTCTTTGACATCTGATGGGAAGGCGTTCCACAGGGTGGGTGCCACTACTGAGAATGCCCTCTGCCTGGTTCCCTGTAGCTTTGCTTCTCACAATGAGGGAATCACCAGAAGGCCCTCGGCACTGGACCTCAGTGTCTGGACAGAATGATGGGGGTGGAGACGCTTCTTCAGGTATACTCGACCGAGGCCATTTAGGGCTTTAACGGTCAGCACCAATACTTTGAATTGTGCTCGGAAAGGTACTGGGAGCCAGTGTAGGTCTTTCAAGAATGGTGTTATGTGGTCTTGGTGGCCGCCCCCAGTCACCAGTCTAGCTGCTGCATTCTGGATTAATTGTAGTTTCCGGGTCACCTTCAAAGGTAGCCCCACGTAGAGCGCATTGCAGTAGTCCAAGCCGGAGATAACTAGAGCATGCATCACTCTGGTGAGACAGTCTGCGGGCATGTTTACATATCACTGTAATTGCTGTGGAGAATCCTGGGAACTGCAGTTTGTTAAGGATGCTGGGAATTGTAGCTCTGTGTGATCAGCACACTTAACAAGCTACAGGTCTCAGGATTCTTTGAGGGAAGCCAAGATTGTTGCAACAGTGCTGTAAATGTATGGTGTGAATGTGACCTTACATCTAAGCATCTGATCAGGACCACTAATTAGAGCAGGAGCCTGCTCTTATGAAGGGAAAGCTTTGCTTCCTGTTTTACAATTTGTTCTAATTTACTACCCTGAAACTGTCAGTAAAACAGATTCTTTAATGTTGCTTGTTATTGAGGTAGAACGACCACAGTGCTAGAAGAATGGCATTGTTCTAAGGGTTAGATATTTGATAGAAGTGGTGCAATTTGTCCACATCAGCCAATGGTTAACCAGCACCAGGCATGCAATGAGGACTTACATAGATCATTGGAAGAGGTGCAACTATTAGGAAGCTTTAATTAATTTTTGATCAAAAATTTAGATGAAATGTCTAACTATCATGAATGAAACCATGTTAAAAAATAGATCCATTCTGATCAGCCATTTCATGCCAACTTCTTAGCACTGAAACTGCCTTGGTTGTCCTCAAAGACAACCAAATCAACGGAAACATGAGTTCTGTCAAAAAATGAAATAAAAACAAAACTAGAAGTGACCCTGTGTCTACTTATTGGGACCAGAACAACTGTATCATTTTAAAGAAGATGTTAACTTTGACATTTTACCACCATGGATGATTTCCTAACACCATTCTAAGCATGTTCATGCTGAAAAAATCCTATCATGGTGACTTTTCATTATTGGTTCTAAGTTAATATTCTAGATGTTATTGCTCCAGCTAAATCTCCCACAGCCTCTTCTGAATGAATCCATTCTGTGTGTTATGTACAACTGAAATTCATAACCAGTGATCCAAGAATCTATATAATTCACAGATTACCAGTTCCATCTTAGCAGAAGTTAAATTATGGGAGCCTCTTCTTTCCTCTAGTTTCTAAATAGGTTGATAACGCTCTGCTCAGAAACCACAACTGACTTCAGTTGCCTACTCTTGTCAGAAACACTTAAAGGGGGAAGACTGACTTTATCACAGAAACCTGTTGCAGAGTATGCTCATTTGGGTTAAACAAGAAGATGGATTAGCTGCTTTTTGGGATCTGTTAATTGCATTCTTAATAAAATCATCTAGTTAAACTGTCTCCTTTGCAGTAAAGCGCTATGGTGAAGGGATTTCTAAAGGCAAGCTGCTAAGTTGATTGTGTTGCAAGATAATTAATTGAAAAGAGAACAACAAAAAATGGGAAGGGATTTTGGTGCTACAGCTTTTCAGCTGTTCTTCATTACATCAAGTCTCAATGATAAATTCAAGAGATAAAGGAAAACTCTCTTTCCTCCATGAAGGGCTGCTTTCATTTGCCACAGGCAAAACTATTCAGCTTAAAGCATTCTCCTCCATTTACTAATATATCTTCAAAATAATGGGTTGGTATGGAGCAAATTAAAACTTCTAAGAATATCCTGAATCAGGAAATGTACAGCTAATTGTCATTCACCACTTAAGAGGCTGGCTCTGCGGTTCTCTCTCTCTATGTGTCACACACACACAGTGTATTCTTTTTTATTTTCAAAATTGCAACTATATTGTCCACCAATATTGAGCTCTGTGGCAAACAAAGCATCATTGCATTCTGGCTTTTTCTCGCATCATTAATACATAATCCCACCTTGTGCCCACAACTGCAGTTATCTCTAGACTATTTCCCTTTGTTTTTCCATTATGTACAAAGTTACATCTTTTGGTTCCTTAAAGTGTGATTGATCATCGCACAAATGGATTATGCCCATGAGCCAACACTTGATTGAGTTCCAAAAATGGTGAGGCTTTTATAGCAGAATAAACACAAAGATATATCACTCAATAGAGAGGGGCAGAAAAAGATGGGCATTCAGCCGGAGTTTTATCTGAAAGGGAAGTGCAGGGTTGAGACTTGTAGTGTTGAGTCACTCAATATTTCTTAGCATCTGTAGACATGTATGGGATTTTGTCTATACATTTTCCTGTGCAACAATTAAGAACTGCCTTGCTAGATCAGGCAAAGGGTTGCACTAGTCTAGCAATCGGTCTCAACCAGCCAGCTGTATCCTGGGAAGCTCACAAATGGAAGAAGGCCATCCTGGTATATTAATACCAGCAAGGATGGGAAAGATAGTAGATTCAATCTGCATTTAAAAGCAAACCTAGCTAGCTCACACTTTTCAAAACAATTCACAAACTGAAATACAGCCATTCTTCAACATTCACACTTCTCTGAATTTTGCGGTTCAGTTTTCCAGCCAATTAATATTACAGAAATGCATATATCAGTAAAAATAGTGTTAAAGGGCTTTGCATTAGGGTATGCAGATTCCTACCAGGGAAATATCTCAAGGTTGGGGGTGCCATGGTCATTCCTCCCGTCAGGCCCATTATGGGCCATCCCTAAACTTCTTTGTAAATAAATCCTAACATATTTAATTGGGGTCTGGTGCCAAACAGCCAGCCAGTGCAAACCTTTGAGAATTTACGTAATGTGATCTTATGCAGATAGGTGGTTTAACACTCTAGCATTCTGCCATTGCTGCCGTTTCCAGATTGTCCTCAAGTACTTTGTAGCAGCTGCCATATAAAAGAAGATATCCAGAAATCTGTATGATTTATGTGGGGAAAAGTGAGATTAAAGACACATAGTCATGGGGTGGGGAATATAATTCCAGTTCTTTATAGTATTATTTTTTTTAAACTGCCTTGTTTGCTGAAAGGAGAATGAGGCACTTGGTGATAAAGTGAATTCGGTAAGCTTTCTGCTGATAGGATTGTAATCAAACATAGACATTAGAAACAATTCACTACAGAATTAGGCACCAGTGGGTTTACATATGCCTTCCTTTGCTGGATTGTTACTTATACATGCAGGAGAAACTTCGGAGTAAATGGAAAATTTGTTTGGTTTTGAGGAGCAGGAGTGAAGGGTGAAGGGGGGGAAGCAAAGGATATTCATTCTAGTCTGAAAACTAGTGGTGGATTTAAAGACTTTTTAAGGTGAAAGGATATATGCATTAAGACAAAAATGTCTAAGCCAGTGAGACCTGAATTGCACCTCTGCTACCTTGTTCTAAAGAATTTATCTGGATCAATGTCATCACCTTAGTAGAGAAAGCCTCTCTCTCAATACTTCCAAGGCCTTGGCTCTGTGATCAGAAAGGAAGGAAGTATGTCAACAGAGAATGTGCTGCAGTTCTGGCTGACAGTTCATTAGAAAAAGAGAAGGCAAGGGGAGAAACCGAAATATAAATAGATGTTCTTGAAAATAAGGGAAGTGTTTCAGTAACAAAAGAAGTTTGGGAAGCTTTAGCAAATGCACAATTGCGCTTTGCAAGAAGACTGGTAAAGTCTAAAATATGCAGTGAGAGAGATGTAATGTAGGAGAAGCCTCTTATGAAGAACCATGTATCGCTGGGGGAGTTTCAGATTCAATGATGTAAATAGTGTTTCAAATCTTTGTGATATTCAAGATCAGACCTGGATGGTGTTCTATAAGCTGAAATCTAGATCACCCAATATATTAAACAAGCAAGCGTGGGAAGGCCTATATAGTTCTGGGTGGGAGGGAAACAAGGCATTAGTGATTGCTTTTCTTGTTCCCTGTTTGTGAATGAGTGCTCTTAAGCGTGGGAAGAATAAATATTTTGCCATTGTTTCTATAGGCAAACAAGGAAGCAATACCCTTAATGATGGTCTGGTAAGTATTCATAATGTTTAGACCATGCAATGTGTGATAATAGCTGAGAATGAAAGATGCATTTATTTTTTCACAATCAAGTTACTCCCAATCATACGAAGAAAAGGTAGGGACTTGAGATATTAGCAGCCAGCACCAATCAGGAAAAAAATGTGCATCATTTACTACCAAGTCTGTCCATAATGACTGCAGTTTCTTATCATAGTAAATGCTTCCACTGGGGGAAGAAACATTTTCTTGTGGATGTGTGTGCATAACAATGAAAGGCTAGCACAAAGTGAATGGATGTAATTCTGCCCCCAGCTCTTTATTTTTTTTTTATTGTTGTTGTCTCTCACTGTACATTGATGCCTTCTGGTGAAGGAACTGTGCAGAGGCATTTGTTTCACTGCAAATTAATTGTTTAATCCTGATGCGTGTAATTCTCTGCTAGTTTCCCTATTCTCCATATTTTCTGGTGGAGGGTCAGGGCACACATTCCCTATAGCGTAATTTATAGTGAGGTTCTTTTTTTTAGAAAAAAATCTTCCATCATGTTCTCACTCCTGTTGCCTGATAATTACACACTGCAGAAAGCCGAACAGCATTTGCTCACTCCGGAGAGCATTGCCTTGTAGAAAATTGAATTAGGTCCGTGCATTTTGATAACAAGAACTTCCCCTCCCCCTAATACCAGAGTGTGCATGTCCATGATAGAGAAGCATTATATCCCTAAGCCGTGAGGTCTTCATTAGCACATCATTCTATGGACTTTGAATGTCAAGGAGAAATGGATAGACTCTACAAGGGACTTTAATGTGCCTGTCCCCAGTGTAACTAGAACTTGCAATTTAGTTTTGCTTTGGAATTCCTTAAGAGAGAAATTTCACTCTCAAGAGATTTCTGATACTCTTTTTTAAAAAGGATGGGGAGGTGTTAACAGACCCCTTAAACTTGAACTCCATTGCACACACAATGAGTACACAGGAATGATGCAGGAGTTTCAAATGAGATAAGTCTACAACAAATAGGTGGAAAGAATGGCCTGAAATAGGAGACAACAGGCAGATTTTCATTGGAAAGCCATTGTTTTAGACTCAGAATCAAAATTGGAATTTCTCCCACATCACTAAAAAAAGAAAAGAAGAAAAGAATATAAATTCTCCCACTTTACCTATTTATTATTGCATTCATATCTCACCTCTATTCCAAGATGCTCAAGCTGTGGTGTACATGATCCCTATTTCCCCTCCCCCATAACCCTTTATCCTCACCACAAACTTGAGGGCTAGGTTAGGATCAGAGAATGACTGGCCTAAGGTCATCCAGTGAGTTTTATGGCTGGGTGGGGTTCTGAATCCTGGTCTCCCAGGTCCTAGTCTGATACACTTCAAATTCGCTATGACTAGGGATGGGATTTTCTGAAAATCTCAATGTCAAGCTTATCTGCATGGTTGACACTCCCCCCCCCCAAAAAAAGAAATTCCATTGCGCTCATTGATCTACACAAGAAGATAGCCTTTTTTTAACCAGTTCTGCTAAGAATATGAAACAAATTGCACCTTAGATGCAAACACACAATTATGTGAATAATATTAAACACTTACTACACAGAGATACATTTCAGGTTTCCTAAAGCAGCCAGCACATAAGCAGATACAATTAACAATGCATATAACTGTATAAAAACATGTATATAGAAAATTATGCTCCATAAATATAGGGCCACATGGAACTTGACTCCTTTATGTATATTATGTGCATAATGTATGTCTTTTTGTGGATCATTTTGCATATAATTAGTATTTTTAAGGGGGGAAATGCACAAGCAGCTCAAACGTAAGTGGGTGCTTAGTGCAAGAGGCATTCCTTTGATAGGGACAAAGTTCAATTGAGTCAGAAGTTGAACCATCAAATTGCATGAATAAATCCATTTAAATGGATTCTTCCTTCATCCCTAAGTAGAAGAACAGAAAGAATATGTCACATACTGCAAAACTAAACAATAATTGAGCCGATGCACCCGTGTTCTACAGTTAGTTTAAGAAAGTAATCATTATGCCTTAAAGATGCTAAATAACGGGCTTTGAAGATACATAATATCTAAATAACCTCTGAATATCGGAGCCATGAAGTGGATTACTTTAAGTCCACCTCATTTATCTTCATGGTCTTAATATCTAAATAGTGATATATCTGAAGCCTTAGCACTATAGAAGAAGCATAGATGACTCATGCATCTGAATTCCTGTTTTTCACACAACATCTAATCTCACTGGAATATCACGCTAGTGAGATGCATCTTCCAGAACTCATCTTGAGCTGTGGAACTTTCCACTTTGTACATTACATTAGAAGTAAGCACTCAAAATAATCCCTGGTTTTGTTTGTAGCAGTTGTAGGCTTAACTCTTTGTTAACCATTTTGGAATCAGTACAGCTACACAGTATGAGCAATGAAAAGAGGAGAAATGGGCCATAGTTAAGTGATAACATGCACATTACACATGCAAAAGGTTCCAGATTCAATTCCTGGTGACATTTCCAGGTAGGGATAGACCTCTGAATTCTGGGAGAACAGCCACTATGTGGGCAGCACTGAACTAAACACACGAATGATCTGACTTGGTATAAACCAGCTTTCTATCTTCTTCCTTTTCAGCTTGCATGTTCAAAGATATTTACAAGACAGTCTTTTCATAGTGGAAAAACCAATTTTTTATAAAATCCTCACCCCATCACGCTAAGGTAATTTTGCGATCTGGTAAAGTTCCAGTATTCTATATGTGTCATTGGTCTATAACTAAACATCATTTTTTTTTCATGCTTGTCTCATTAAGGAGGAAAAAATAACCCAAAAGTTTCCAGTTTTGGAAAGTTCAGAGTCCTTTCTGAGACTTAGTTCCATTTAGTATGCTTCATTCTTCTGTTATAAGGAGACTGTTGCAAATTGCCCATGATATTTCCTCTGATTAGGACATTATAGCTCAAGCCCAGGGGGGCTCTCACCGTGGTCTCTGCCTGCCCTTCCTTATTTGCATAGACCTGAAATGTTCAGCCTTTGTTTTTTTCTGTGCCTCTTGGGAGAGTTCGAAACACTGCTTGCCTTCTGAGAAAGAAGAACCTATTTTCGTCACATTGTTGAGATCAGCAGTATCTTAGTTTCACATTAAAAAAATAAAATGGAGAGAGAATAAAGTCATTCAAGTATCAGATGCCAGATGTGTCAGGGAGGAGAAATTCAGTTAAAGGACAGGATGAAGCGGCACCTGATTACAGCTCAGAGTTTACCACATCATGGGAAGGAGAATGGCATGTTCTCAATAGTTGTTATAACTGAAAACATCTGTTCCAGTTTCAGCATCTATCAGGCTACTTGCCTGTCACATTGGGTCCCCAAAATATCAGAGCTAAAAGCTTGAGTTTCCCCTCTTATATGAGAATGCTGTAAGGCCTTCTGAGTCTTGATTTTCTCTGCTTGCAAATGTTCTTTCAATGATGACTTCCTTTTCGGTTGCTTCTTCTCAGTGGGTTTTAACAATTATGGGGGTTGGATCCAGACTCCAGTCCTGCCTGCAGGTGCATGCCCCCAGCCAAATTCTGCTTAGGGGACACACCTTCTGGTGGAGGAGAGAGAGGACTTTTTCCACTTCCCCCTCCCAGCAGCACTTTCAAAACTGCATGCCATGGCCCTGATTTGTATCCCCTTTCGTCAAGATATGAGATTGAAGAGTCAGAATAGGAATTGCCTGTGGGGCTAGTCCCAGAAAAGCATCTGCAAGATGAGGCCATGGGACAGTGGCTCTCTGGCTCAAGGATGGTGCAATGTAGTCCTTTGGCTCAGGAGAGGGGGAAAACCATCTCAGAAGTCCTAATTCAACCAGAGAATTTCCCACTGCTAGAGTGGAGCATGTCCCTTTGATAAAGAGACACCTCTCAGTAAAGGCAGAGCTGACAACGGAGAGAAAGTGGCTGTTCTTGTTTAAGACTCAGTTGCAGTCTGGCTGTTGCTGAAGCAACATCAAAACTCTTTGGGCCCTGCACAAAACCTTCCTTGCATGAGTTCAATGCTTGTATCAGAACTCTGGAACAGTGTCAGAGTGTTACTGAGGGTTGCAGGAAGAAGGGGAACAACCAAAACTTGCCTCCCCACCACCAGCATTCCCCCACTTGGGTCAAAAGCCTTTTATGGCCTTTGGGATCCAACCATAAACCTTTCTTTTCTTTGTTATACCAATCCAAGAAAATGTTTTTGGTTCTGAAAAGAACCACACACAGAGAGAAAGAAGTAGCTTACAATTTAAATCATTGAAATGTACATTTCAGATGCTCTGCTGCCTCTGTCTTGGATGCCTTCATTGGGCCTTCTGTTTCTTCTCTCTTCCATTTTTGCTTGTTTCCTTCCTGTCAGCATTACCATCTCCTACTTAATATGGAAGATGTGCATACACTCCCACATGTTGAGTCCCCAAACCGAGATACATGTCTCCCACACAAGTCACATGATGCATGTGAGATCACAGAGCCAAAAGACATGGTTGGGCGGGCCTGTGCTCTTATGACACTCCAAAAGGGCTTTTTCTGGAGCAAGATCTCAGCATGAAATCATGCAAAATCACAGCAACCCAAATGCCCGCTGTGATCTCACAGGGGAAAATGGGGTGCCCCAGTTTTTTTTCTGAACACTTGCAGGGTATGGATGTGTAGGACCACTGTCACTCATCTTCTTTCCAAATCTCTGACTACTCTTTTATAGAGGTTGTACTCTCATTATTTTATCTGTTTGCAGAAATATTTACATACTGCCAATTAGAACCCATCTCAAGGATGCAGCAGATGAATAGCAAATATGTTAAAACAATGCAGACAATATTCATACCACCAGGGGGGAAACGAAGCTGGTAACTCAAAAGGCACTATTGATTGACCTCCCAATATTAAACACTGAAAAAAGTCTAAGTACACAAACATTTTTAAAACAAGTCAAGAAAGCTGCACACTCAAGCTTTCCCTGGCATCTCAGGGTGAGGTGGGGTGGCAGAGAGGAGGGGAGGGAGGGAAAGGGAATGATATCTGAAATGTTGCTTATAATTTCTATTGATCTTCCTTTAAGAATATTCAGAGTAACTGTTCTGTCACTGGAATTCATGTTATTTGTAAATGGGTGCTTGCTGAGAGAGGACACACAATGACTTCCTTTCATCAGGGTCAAATCAAAACAACAGTCCTCAACTATTTTGTTGAGCAAGAAAGTGATCAAGTTGACAGGGTTGATTGTGGCGATTTAGAGAAAGGAATTGAAGGGAGTGAAATGCTAGCGGAAGTATTTATTTAAAGGGCATGCAAAGTAAACATGATCAAAAGCAGCACATATATGCGTAGTATAGCTGCACATAAGGAATGTGAATACATATGGACAGTGGCATCAGCAAAACTATGGAGAATGTCCTGCATGTTTCCCATTTTTGGTAGGAAAGTTTGCAGCAGTGGAAGAGTTTGTTTATCTGTCATACTAGAGATATTTCAATTGATAGTGAGATTGTGTAATGGATATAGAGATAAGACAAAGATCCACAAAATCTACAAAAGACTTTTTTTGACATAGTTCCTCAAATGGCTTCACCCAAGTTCAAGCCAAATGTGAGCCCCAGGAGATAGAAATCTGAACACTACATGGTAGAATGTCTTCCAGGCAACTCACCTTTATCCCTACATCAAAGGTCACATAACAATTGTGACTATATTTTTATGCATACCAACAGTGTGGTAGGCAGAACAAAGAAGCAGCTGCCCAGAGAGTTTACAATCTTCACAAATAATTCCCAAACGTTTGTGTTGTGAAGAAGTCATCAATAAAGTTATTAAAATAACAATCCCAAAACAAAACAGAGGCTTATGGGAACCCAAAGTACCACAAAGAAAATTTTGCACTAAGGAGAATGACTCAGAGGAAGGGTACATATTTTGCATGCTAAAAGACCCACAAAGCAGTTATTGGTCGGTCTCTGAAAAAAACCCTGTCTAAAGCCCTAGTGAACTACTGCCAGTAAGTGAAACAATACTGAGCTAGATGGATTAATGGTCTGATTCTGTATAAAGCAGTTTCCTATGTTACTATTTCTCACTTCTGCATAATTCACTCTTCTTGCCTTGGGTCAATTAAGCATCTCAGAAGGCAGATTATGTTGCTGCACTGCCTTGCAGCCAAGAGGATGGGATCGTTCATTCTCTCAAAAGGCAGAGATGCAGCAGAATTACCTGCCCCAGCAGGAAGCTGAGCATTTTATCTCTGCATGGATCATTGCTCATGGGTGGCCTCCTTCCAGTTGTCAGGAAAGTCCAGATCAGTGTCCCATGCAGAGGGAATAGATTTATCTGAGTGTTTATTAATCTTAAAACACTTGGTGACTTCAGATGCAAGATTAAATGTTTCAGACAAATAATTCAACAATTAAAAGGACACATGACAAACTGATCATAGAATCTTAGAGTTGGGAGGAACACCAAGGGTCATCTAGTCCAAGCCCCTGCAATGCAGGAATCTCAGCTAAAGCATCCATGACACATGGCCATCCAACCTTTGTTTAGAAACCACCAAGGAAGAAGAGTCCACCACCTCTCATGGGAGTCTGTTCCACTGCTGAACAGCCCTTACTGTCCAGGTTTTTCCAAATATTTAATTGAAATCTCCTTTCTTGCAACTTGAACCCTGTGGCTTGAGTCCTACCCTCCAGAGCAGGAGAAAACAAGCATGCTCCCTCCTCCATGTGACAGCTCTTAAGATATTTGAGGATGGCTATCATATGATGTATGGAAGTGAGAGCTGGACCATAAAGAAGGCTGATCGCCGAAGAATTGATGCTTTTGAATTATGGTGCTGGGGAAGACTCTTGAGAGTCCCATGGACTGCAAGAAGATCAAACGCATCCATTCTTAAGGAAATCAGCCCTGAGTGCTCACTGGAAGGACAGATCGTGAAGCTGAGGCTCCAGTACTTTGACCACCTCATGAGAAGAGAAGACTCCCTGGAGAAGACACTGATGCTGGGAAAGATGGAGGGCACAAGGAGAAGGGGGCGACAGAGGACGAGATGGTTGGATAGTGTTTTCGAGGTTACCAGCATGAGTTTGACCAAACTGCGGGAGGTAGTGGAGGACAGAGGTGCCTGGCGTGCCCTGGTCCATGGGGTCACGAAGAGTCGGACACGACTAAACGACTAAACAACAACAAAATCATATCTCCTCTCAGTCTCCTCTTTTCCAGGCTAAACATACCCAGCTCCTTCAAGCGCTCCTCATAAGGCTTAGTTTCCAGACCTTTATCATCTTGGTTGCCCTCCTCTGCATACATTCCAGCTTGTCAACATCTTTCTTAAATTGTGGTGCCCAGAATTGGACACAGTATTCCAAGTATGGTCTGACTAAGGCAGAATAGTATGGTACTATTACTTCCCTTGATCTGGACGCTATGCTTCTGTTGATGCACCTTTAAGTGCAACCCCCTCACACATCATTTCAAAGTCCAGTGCCCAAATTTTCAGAAGTGAGGTAGGTGGCTCTTAAAGACAAGGCCTTCTCTGTGTAACTCATTCTCTAATCCACCTGACTTGTTCCGAAGTTGGCAAGGTAGTTTACTTGGTGAAACTGTAGTAACTGCAGTGATGATAGGGGATGAGAATTCCCACTCTTACCTTGAACATTGGGAGGTGGCATTTGAGAGGGAGGGTTAAGGATGCCACAAGATCTCTTCAAGTGTACAGTTGAGTTGCTGAGTTACCTCTACTGTTGACAGCTTCCTGATAGGGGTGGGAAATATTTCCACGCCCTGAAGCCGTGCAGCAGTTTTGCTGTTTTGAGTATGTATTGAATTGCTTATTGAGAGAGAACAAACTTCAGGGTTATAGTGGTAAAAGATAGCTACATAAAAAAAGAGAGATATATTTTAAATAAATAGTCATGCCTCCTGATTTAATTCAGAAAAATGTATGGCTCCTCCTCCTTCCCAACATGGTATTGAAGGAACAGGTTACCCAAACCTGACCCAAACCTTTTCCTTCAGTATCAATGCAATAAGCAAATCTTGAGTAGATTTCTTATATTGTCATTATACATCCTACTCTTAAGGACACAGGAAGATGCTTTATATTGAGTCACACCTCTGATCTATCTAGCTCTGCATGGTCTACACTGATTGGCAGAAGCTTTCCAAGATTTCATGCAGGAGTCTTTCTCTGCCCTACATGAGAAGCAGGTTCCCTATTTCACACTGCAAACTCATGGAGGCCCATAAACCTGATAAAGGTGACGTCCTGGAGGGCATGCTCCCCCTCCCCCTCACACAAATATGAATTCATGAAGGAACAGAATGGCAGAAAAGGTCACCGTCCTATATCATGTGTAGGGGAACTTCCAGCAAGGAGCTGAATGACTCTTCCCAGGACATACTCCTTCCCAGACCACATCATTCAATGACTCTGCTCCTGGAGTGCTTTTGCCTAACTAAAACAAGTCATTATACCTCTTGCTTATCTGGACTGAGAGGAGTGTATGGGTGTGTAGACACCCCTGGTTTTTATATGATGTCTTTGCCAAATGCAAGGTGGTTCTTGTGAAAGATTCAGAGGCAATACAATCACAAGTGAATGAGAAGAAGATTTTATTCCTAAGCAAAACAAACAAAAAAAAATCCTTCCAGTAGCACCTTAAAGACCAACTAAGTTAGTTCTTGGTATGAGCTTTCGTGTGCATGCACACTTCTTCAGATACTTTTTTTTGTTTTGACTATGGCAGACCAACACGGCTACCTATCTGTAACTTATTCCTAAGCAGCGAGCAATATATACATACCAGGCATGCACTTCTGTCTGCCACTTGGAAGCCCTCAAGAAGCGGCAAAGCGACTCCCCCAGGTAGCCATAGTTTGCATGGCCATGCAGGCGATCAGTCTGCCTAAACCATCTGATTTTATAGATAGCTACCTTCTTTCAATGCCCCACTCTCCAACTCAACTACAATTTCTAGCGCTAAAGAAGGACCTCAGCACTAACCTCCCAGACTGATTAAGGCAGCTGTGTGGGGAACTTCATCTCCTCCCAACTGATTAGCAGTGGCAGAGGAAGAGAGTGCGCTACCCCAGTGTCACCATGAAATGCTGGGTGGCACTCACCGCGAGGCCGGCGGCATGCCCAAGCCACCCATCTCTCCTGGGAGAGGCTCCGCGCTACCCAAACCGTGGTGCGCCCTACTGCTTCCTCCACCGCTGCTTATTAGGACATCAGAGAAGGTTCTCACATCTTCAAAAATGTAACAACTGCCAGGGAGGGGGAAGGAACTGAGGCAGGAAGGGTAACCCTTAATCTTACATCTGAAGTCACCAAGTGTTTTAAGATTAATAAACACTCAGCTTGGTCCCATTCACTTTTCATTTGAAGGGTAACCATGTTAGAATCACTACCTCCTCAATATACAATTGGTCTTCCAGTTGGATTTCCCATACATATGGCCAGAAAACAGCCTGATGCAGAAAGGCAAGAATCACATCTATTGCTTCGCTCACATTCGTTTCTGGCCACGCAGGCTAATAAAAGGCTCGCCAGTCATGTCCTAAACAGAGGCATGGGCAGACCTGGATTTGGGAATGATGCTGTAAATATAGAAACCACCGTTCTTTTCAGTAAAGTGTAGTGGGCTGACAAAAGACAATTTCCTTAAGAGATATGTCAGAGTGATTCAGAGTAGCCATATAATGCCATCCCATCAATCCCATCAAACCAATAGTGGCATGTTTTCCTTTTTCCTTTTTCCTTTTTTACATCATGTATTTAAATTTAGCAGTAAAAAGTGCACTGCATAGTTTAGCAGCAGCAGCAGCGCATTGCTTTAAAACATGGCAATAGAACGTTTTATTCATGACCTTTTATACTGACTGTTGTGAGTTCCATTTCAGCACTCCCTAATTAAAAGCAAAATAATTTAGGGCTTGCAAGTGATTTACCTATTGAACAAGACTGCAAAATACTCATGGGCCTTGGTGGTGATACCTAACCTCCTTTGAAATCAATGGGACTCGAGTTAGTCATGACTAATTTATTCTATCTGATTCATTCTGTGTTTTTAACTAATATATTCATTCATTCATATGTAACTGAAAGTGCCATCTCATGCACGAAGGAGGTCATGCCTTTTTAAGTTGGTTTCTGTCATCTGCAGTTTTTATAAGCAATTGTTTTAAAATAATTGTACATTTTAAAACAATCTGCTGATGCGAAGAAAAATATGTGCATGTTTCTTTTAGACAATCAATGCTTTAAATTGATTATTCAACAAAACACTCAGCAACTAGCTTCAGTTTGGCTTCGCCTCAGCTGACTTTGTCTGAAACTGGCTCATCAAATATATCTGCGGCTCTACAATATTGTTCCTCTGAATGCAGGTCATCAGAATATCGGAAGTTGTATGCCTCCAAATACCAGCTGCTGGGGCTCCCAAGCAGGAGATAGGCCTATGGGCTGGCCCCTCTTATGTTCTTAATGTCAAATGAACAAATGAAAAGTGAATGGGACAAAGCTACAACTCTGCAAAGTCACTATGGTATAAGCACTGAACTTGGAATTGATCCATGTAGATTCTTCAAATCCTGTTAAGCTGAAAGATTCACTTACAGCCTTCGGGAAAATAATTTCAACAAGGCCTCAGGTTCCTGGCTATTCAATGAGAATTATAAAAGCCTACTTAACAAGACTGTTTCAATGAAGATGGAAAGGCTGCAATCCACCAGAGCCAATCTTTGAAAAGGATTCATATCTAATGCAGGGGTGGGAAACCTCAGGTCTGGTGCCAAATGTGCCCCACCCCCGCCCCATCCCTTTCTATCTGCCTGTAAGAATTCTCCCTAGGCCACTCCTCTCACTGACCCCAAAGTGTCTATAATGTGTCCTTGAACTCTGATAATGCCTCTTTCTTCTCTGGATGGAGAACAAAGGCAGTGGTGGCTGGTGACCAATGGAAATGGCAGGTCAGAAGGCCAGGAGACCAATCAGGTGGAGCCTGAGCCAATGGCAGGCAAAGCCACCCACTGACTGGTTTTATAAAAAGACATGCAGGTAGCATGGGCAAACTAAGGTTGGTGGAGCAGTGCCTCATTTGCACTAGTGGGCCAACCTCATCTGGAGAGAGATGTGTATAGTCACTAGTCTTTAGTATGGTTTACACAAATCTCAATGATAGTGCCTACGGAGTCGTGCTGGTTAAATTGTTTTCCCCAGCATTGCCCTTATGTGCCAGCTTTTTGTTTCATCTTTTTCCTCCTTCTTTGCTGTGTTTCTGTATATTAGTCTGAGGCCTGCTTAAAGTACTTAGGTTTTAGCAAAAACAACAGTCCAACTGGGATATTTATCTCTTCCCCCAAACCTTTAGCTGTTTTTTTGTTTTTGTACTTTCCGTGTTCACATCAAAAAGGAGCAAAGAAGTCACTCATGGAGAAAGGCATTGGCAGTTGCTAAATAAGTGAGCTTGGTTGAAAGGAAAGGAGAATTCTAAAAAATATATATTAAAGTTATATATTCACTGTTCCTGAGGGGATACTGTGATTAAAAGGATGCCCTAGGACCCCAGCAGGAATGTTAAATGAAAACCAAAGCATCCCTCTATAAGCATGTCAACACAGCAAAGCACCTCACAGCGAGACCCTTAGAAAGACTGAACTAAAACTAATAGCCTATAAAAAAAAAACGGAGGGAGGTGAAATTCTGCTATAACAGCCTCAAAATGTAGCACAATGGGGAATGGACCATGACACTGAGGTTGTGGTGAAGTTTTTTCTGTGAGCCAAACAGGAGTTCATGCTACTGAAATGTAGATACTGTATATATGAAACGCTTTTTTTGAAATTTTTGGAATAACTCCAACTTTTACTTCAGAATCACCCACAGTGTTTTAAAATTAAACACAGAGGCCCTTATAGTAACACACTCCAATCTCATGGCCTACTGGCAAGACTGTTCTCACACAGAGAAGGAAACAGGCAGGCATATGAGGTCCTTTCCTTCCTGCAACGTTCTATGAAGCAATCAAAGAAAACAGCAGAAAGAATAATGGGTGTCTGACCAATTTGTAGGAGAGGAACCAGGGTAAGTCCACCTCCAATCCTGTGTTTCCTTCTTTTCATTTTACCTTCAAAATCCCAAACTACCGTTTATTAGTTTAGCCCTCGAATCCTTCAGCTTTTCTCAGATCAAAATCTCAGTGCTGTTAATCCATGATGGTGCTAATGGTTGTAATTGCTTTGTGTGCAATACACAAAAGTACCCAGCTTTAAAACATGAGGGTGGCCAGAGGCAAAAAGTGAGCAGTGTTTGTTGCTGGAGATGAAGATGGTCCAGCTCATGATGTGCTGCTTTACAAATCCAGTGCTATGCCCCCTCTCCCCATATACTCTCTGGCTGGGAATGGCAAATTCAATCATTAACATATACCTGAAGGACATCCTCTTTCCTACCAGGAGACTGGGTTCTTCTTTGGAGTTTCTTCTCCAGGTGGTCTTGCCAAGTGAGGTGAGGTTTGTGGCTAGGGAGAAACTGCCTTTTTGATTGAGGAGCTAGGTGAACAGAATGCCCTTCCCACTCTATTGTCATTTTGGTGCCAGTGAAGAGGATTAGACAAATTCATGGAGGAGAGGACTATTGAGGGTTACTAGCCATGATGGCTATGCTCTGTCTCCACAGTGAGAGGCAGCAATGGTTCTGGATTCCAGTCACTGGAAGATACCACAGGTATCTCATCGGACACTATGAGAACAGGATGCTGGAGTAGATGGGTAACTGGCCCAATCTAGCAGGCTGTGCTTATGTGCTTATGGTCACACACACACATACACACACACACACACACACGTATACATGAATCTGTTTTGGCTTTAAGTGGTTTTTACCCTCTTGTATTTTTATGCTGTATCAAACTTATTGTTTTATGATCATTGACTTTTAAATTGTTGTCCTTCTTGTTTGAGCTGCTCAGGAGAACTCTGGTTGGACCATAAATGCTGTTGATAATACTGTGAAGGCACAGGAAGCCATCAGCTTGCTGAAATTCCACAGGTCTGGATCTGGTCAGTGCCTGGATGGATGACCATCAGGGAACCACATGAATGATGCCTGGGATACCATTGCAGAAAAAAGATGGCATATCAGTGTAATAAAATAAATGACATTACATCATTCCCAGAAGCATTCTGGCCTTCTTTTCGAATGGCAGCTCAGACAAGCTGTGGAGCACATCCAAGACAATGCTTGGAGCAGAGACTTATCTGTTGTTGTTGTTGTTTATTCTTGTTTTAAAAATAAAACATTGGCCACATCATTGACAAGTAAGTACATCTCCATCAGAAAGTGTGGCGCTCTCTGGAAAGGGATCACCTTGTTGACTCCCACAAAAACAACAACAACAACAGGCTGTGTAGAATAGTTATGCCCAGTATTAGAAAATGCACTGAACTATACAATGCCACCAAGGTAATATTAAAAAAAACAAAAACACGATGGTATTCATCAGCTCCTCTAAAAATGCATTCCTTTTGTCTTTTTCCAATTGTGGACTGGGGGATTTTATGAACATATCCTGCTCAGGAATGCAGCTTAGTGTGTTTCTTTTCTTTCCAGCTTTAAGAGATATCAAAGTTCTTTGCAGTTACAAAGTCATTTTTGATTGGAAACATCTGTTGAAAACCCAGAGAGTTGTTGAAAGGTAATGTGAAAAGTTCAGCAAATAAATTACACTGTACTGAATCAGTGCTGGTTCATCTCCCACAGTGTGTGATCAGATATGCATGTTTTGCTAACTGTAATATCTCAGTTCATAAGACTGTAAAACACATCTACTTTTGTTCACTACAGATATTCCAAATTAGTGTGTATAAATGTGATAGAACACACAGCTAGATTGTGCCAATATAGCCTAGCAGCATCCTTTGAAGAAGCTGAACTGGCACAAAGCTTTGCTTTGCTCTAATTTTCATAAAGCTGAGTTATCTTCCCCTTCATACTCCCATTATGTCCTGTTTCTACTTTCTACCAATTGTCCAGTCATTCAATGGTTGTATGAGGCAGCATCACACCCAAAAAAATTTGACAGTGTGAGATGGTGGTACAACTGCACCAGTCCATTAAGCGGTATTGTCCTGGCCTCTTACACAAATCATAAGATAGAGCAATATTTCGTGCCTCAACACAATCCTGGCATATCTCATAGCTGTATCTCATCTTGAGCATTGCACTCTTAGCGTAGTGGCTCTGGGAGTTGAGCCATAAAAGACTTGTGTTTGGCAGATGGACTTCCCTTTAGTGTTGTCAATGAAATGCATAATTACCCCATTCGGAATGCAGATTTGCCTAGGGGTATTTGTTTAGCTTAGTTTCAGCTGACATCAGTGTCCAGGGCTTAGATTAAAAAATAAAATAAAAATCAGATGAGATTTTGAACTAACATTATGAGAAAGTGTAAAAGTCTTTCAAAAAAAATAAAATGCTACCCCACTCCGATTCCCTCCTGATACTAAATATACCCCCATTACCAAACTGAACAGAGGGGAGTTGTTCATACAGTACTTTCTCTGAAAGCCCAATAAATCTATACACTCTTAAAGGATGTCAAAAATATTGGGGGTATGGCAGGAAGAGGAGCTGGATTATTGGGCAAGGTTCCTGCAATTTGGAGGTAGGCATATTTTGTCTCCAAAAGGGGAAAAACCCAGGTAAGTACTGAACGGTCAGCTTGACATTGATACCAGATAATCGATGGCATTACAATGGATATTCTACTGATTCTATATGCCCAGATTAGAAAAGAAGCACTGCTGATTGTCATCTATCCTTTTTATATTTCCTTTAAAATACTAGACTACTTTGAATGAACCAAAGCTATTGTGTTATCATTCTTTCCAATGGTGGGTAAAAACAGCTTTGAATTTGAACCATTATTTTAGAAAAGCACCGTGATTCATACACAATCATATGCTTTATTCCTAACCGCCTCACACACCACTGTCTCTCGTGAACGTAATAACTGCAATAGGAGCAAGGCTGCATATAAAATGCAAATGCCCACTTTTTAAATTACAGGTTGTAAAGTATTGTATGAAAAACACACCAACATATTTGTCATACCCTCCGGGAAGCCTTGTGGAGATAGTGATTAAATTTAATATAGCTGACCTCGTTGTCCTACCTCTAATGAGCCAAAATGGACAGAGATGTCCTTGATCCAGCTGGTGCTCTCTAGTGTCATGGGCTATAATTTATCTCTCTTAACCCCATGGATGGTGCAATTGACTAATGGACTGGCCTATCACCTCTCAAATAGAGTTGGAGGTCCTCTGGTCTAAAGTGAGATTAGTCTTAGCCGCTTGCTTATTCCACAGAAGATTACACCTACACAAAACTACACAATCTCATTTAAACTCCTGTCTTGGGCCAGCTGTGGAATTCACTGAGTAGAAAACTTGGCAAAATTGTTCTTAAAAACCAAGCAAAAAAAAAAAAGGCAGTGTGAATTTATATGCAGAATTTCAATGGATATCATGACAGTGGCTATAGAATTTGTGACCTTTCTCCTAATAAACCCTAATATAGAATTAGTCTTTTTCACCACTTCTGCACCCTCACAGGATGTTTTCATTTATTTAACCACCGCAAGATCTCTTTCCTGGACAGCCACTGTCAGTTTAGATCCAATCAGTAGTATATTTGTGAAATTGGGATCTCTTGCCCCAGCCTGCATCACTTTACACATATTAAATCTCATAGATTAAATCTCACCTGCTATTTTGTTGCCAATTGAGACAGTTTGCCAAGGTCTCTTAGAACTCTGTGCAGTCCTGAATAGTTTGGTGTCACCCACAAAGTTGCCCACTTCACTTATTACTTCTGACTCAGGGTCATTAAAATAAATAGCACAAGTCTCATTATTGATCTTTGGGGGTCTCCATTGCTTATTTCCTTCCATTGTGAGAACTATTCATTTATTCTCATCCTCTACTTAATGTTTTTTTTTTTTTAACCAGCTTCCATTCCAATCAAGGCTTATCATTAATAATAATATCCCATGATTGCTAAATTTATTCAGGAGCCTTGGTGAGCTTCTATCCCGAACCTTGTCCTGAAGCCAGATGGAGATGAATCTAGATTCTATTTTGTGATTTAACTTTTATTCATTCTGCAGGCATTCAATACACTGTAGATTACTCTAATCAGATTACAGTGTGAATCCAATCTCTAGTGCAAAATGCCCGAAATGAACCTGAGTGAAGCAGGGCACTCAGAAGAGAAGCTGCCAAATACATTCTCTTTGTAACTACCGAGTCTTAAATTCTAGTACAAGTTTGGCATGCCTTAGAACCAAATAAAATTTCCTTACAATGCATAATACAAGCTGTTAGGGAGTCAATCAGCGATGCCCTATGGGTTACCAGCTGCATTTTATTCCTTGCATTACATTACTGTTTTACTGTTTTAATACATTTTATATATTGTAATAAGTGGTAGTTTTTAAATATAAAATAATAAAACCAGGAAGGCAAAATTCAGATAGCACATGGATCCAGAAACCCCAAAGGCTATGAAGAGGGGGTGCATAATTATGCCATTCCTTCTGATTCTGAAATGGATGTTGTCCATTGCATTTAATTGAACCATATATATATATATATTCAGAAAAAGGTGTCCTTTAAAGTAAAGGTGACTTTACACTTCACTGGTTTATTGTACTTGTACCTTGCCTCCATGGAGCTTGGGGCACCATGCATAGGGTTGTTCCATGTTCTCACAACAAACTTGTGAGGTGGGTTGTATTGATAAATACTTGCTCAGTGTTCAGTGAATTTCATGGATGAGTGCAGACAAACCCCCATTCCCATCCCAAGCCTAGCACTCTATTCACTATGCTAGTTTCTGCATGTACATGGCTCACCATGTTCAACCTTGAACTTTTTTACATATGTAGTATACCCCTCCTCAAAAAGCAATCGTGGAAGAACTGACTTACTGTATATGAACTACATTGGAATTACTCACCAGTTACATTCTCTTCTGTCCTTCTTCTAAGGAGCTCAAGTGATGTTCTTGTTTAACATGGTCACCTGATCACATGTGAATTCGTTACGAAGTTATGTTGTGTGTATGTTGTGAGGGTGTGCGGCTAACTGATGAGAGTCCACATCCATGTGCATTCAGCGTATATGACTATGCAGAATTCTACAGAAATTTCCACAGCAGAACAGGGATTTGAATCTGGATCATTGACAGCTAAACCTGACACTCTATCCATGACACCATCAGCTCTCCTGATGAAGTTTTGGCTGAATGAAACATGTATATGACCTGCCATATGTTTCTGGACTACAGATCTTGCCACCCTTGAGCATCGGCCGTGCTGACTGGGGCTACTGGAGTTGTACTCCAACAACATTTGGAGGGCCCCAGGTTTCTCACTCCTGCTGTAGACATTGGAAGCTGTAGTAACATTTCACATAATTCAGAGTGATAAATAGCAGGATGTGATGGTCAAGGGCAGCAGGCTCATTACATTATATTCTCAAAGGATGAAAAATAGACATTGATTCCCCAGAACTAGCAACAGCAAACTGTGAGTAATCACTTTTGAAGCCAGTCAAACAACTGTGTCAAAGCTCCTTGAAGTCCCATTGATTTCAGTGGGATAGAGTCACAACTAATTGGTGCTGGATTTGGACCACAGCAAAGTTGACTAAGGATTTGCTATTCCATTTAGACATTTGTTTAAAATTGATACGCAGGCTTCCAATTATGAAAGCCCTCGGGTCAAATCCCCACTTAGCCATGAAGGACAATGGGTGACTTTGGATCCATCACTGTTGCTCAACCTAACCTACCTCACCAGATCAGTCTCCTTATCCACAATCAGATTATGGAAGACCTGTTCATAGCCGACCTGACATTCAGCAGCAGCTGCTGCAGAGCCTAGGACCAGCTGACAACCACAGTTCCCCAGGTTCAAGGAGGGGCTGGCATATGGCACAGTAACTAACTGCCTGTGTCAGGAGCCCCTTACCCAGCCTGCCCCTACTCCCACACAATACTTCCCCCTACCCTGAACCACTGTAATTGTCTCCCCTGCTCTCCCCAGCTCCATTTCCCCAGGTACATCAATGACAACAACAACAACAAAACCCCACATAGAAACTAAAAACAGATAGCCCCCTAAACAGTACTCCCATACAAGATTCTGTTCAGTAGCCTCAACCCTTGTAGCTGGAGTCAGTCAGGGTCAACTCTCCCAGGCCAGGTGGGAAAAGACATTCAAGGCAGGGAGTAGGTCTTCAGGATTCACATTTAAAAATGTAACAACAGTACAGTGGTACCTCTGGTTACGAACTTAATTTGTTCTGGAGGTCTGTTCTTAACCTGAGGTACCACTTTAGCTAATGCGGCCTCCTGCTGCCGTCACGTGATTTCTGTTCTCATCCTGAAGCAAAGTTCTTAACCTGAGGTACTATTTCTGGGTTAGCGGAGTCTGTAAACTGAAGCATCTATAACCCGAGGTACCACTGTATTTACCTGTTTGTAAGCCCTCATGAAGTCAGTGGACTAAGTTCTGAGTAGACACATATAGAAACTGTGCTGATTTGGGGTTTGGTTTTTTTTAAAAGAAAAAGAAAGAAAGCACAAAATACTTTTATGTATTTTTTTTAGGTTTGGGCACCAGATATAATAGCTGTATATCATCTCCCATTGCTAGAGAATGGATTACCAAAAGCATCAGAACACCCTAAGATTGAAAACCATTGCCACTGAAATACCATTTTGTTATTATTACACTTGTGTAAGAGTCGGAAGAAAGAATCCCAAATATTGGCTCTCTCCACACCTCTAACTTTGGAAAACAGAGATTGCATGGAAATTACTTTTGGTTCTCTCTCTTCCCTTTCTTTTCTGGCACTGCCTGTCACGAAGGAGTAACCTCTGTGAAGCAGAAAATCACTTCAGGTTTCAGACCAACCACTGAGTTCTCTCATATAGTGCCTGATTGAGGCAACCCTACTCAAGACTGATTTCTTCCTGTTGCTGCTTTGACCAAATTCCCCAGGTCTTGCCACTGATTTTTTCCCCTTTTGTTCCCAACTCTAATTCATTTCTCAGGGGTATATTTTCTCCATAGATTTCTGCCCTGGCTGCATTATGTTTCAATTCATGGGCTAGGCTTTACAAATGATTATACAATTTTTAATGCCTAGTGAATGCTAAATGAGCTATAGGAAGTAATATAGCTGGCTTGTGAAGGGAAGAGGATGGGGGAACACATGCTTCCATACAGATGATCTTAGGTTGAATCTCTGGCACCTTCAGACAAGGTAAATCAAAACAGTTGGATTATAGTCCATTTAATTTCCTTAAGGTCAATGGGGCCAAATCATCGTTAACTCAGAGTGCTATTCCATCTTAACTGGATTGTGGATTGTAGTCCTTAACCTTTACTCACCTACCCCAGCTTTCTGAAATACACAATCAATCACAAAGTGAACTCGGCTTTGTATTGGAACACAAGAAGACTGATACTTTGAAAAGTATATCAAGGGTAGGATGCCGCATGGAAAAGCCTTGAATGGGAGGAGGATGTAAGTTTGCAGGACAGAAGTCTTGAGATGAGACAGTTTCTGAAAAAAGCAATGTAGCTGAGAGTCAGTTCAGGCATTTGAATAGCATGATATCTATGAGGCCACACCATCCATTTAAAACACATTTAAAGCTCACGAGTTCCCCCAAAGACTCGTGGGAACAGTAGTTTGTTAAGGGTGCTAGGAATTGTTGCTCTGAGAGAGTTAAGCTACAGTTTCCAGGATTCTTTGAAGCAACATGTTTTCAGTGTGTTTTAAATGTACGTATGGTAATTTTCACTGACAGCAGAAAACAAAGTAATGCAAGCCACTCAGATTTTTTCTTTCATTGCTTCTTCATTGCTTCATTGCATATGAAGTTAAAAGTACTTCCCCTAACCTTCCTTTGAAGTCCAGAAGACTTCTAAACAGGAAGTAAGGGGCACTGTAATAAGGAAGGGTGCTACATTCCATGAACTCCATGCAGTGCTCCCATCTGAAAACTTGCACATTTCTCTACTGTCTCCAAGGCCACAGTTCTTCTGTGCAGATGAGTTAATGCAATTGAAAACTGAATGAAAGTTTAGCCCATATCAAGATGCACAAATTCATCTGGACATACTGGTAAACTTCAATAAAACTAAATTAAAAACAATACAAAGGTATATGTCACAAATAAAACTCAACAGTATTTAAAACAGAGAAAGAATTAGAAGTCAGAATCCAGGAAAGTTTCAGTTGTTAAGAACTGTTATTGCTATCCTCATAAAATACTCTAAAGAGGGCATTCCAAAGGGTGGATGCTATCACTGTGAAAGCCCACTTTGGCCCACTGTCACCAAGTGGCAATCCTTTGATCATACAACAACCAGTAGGGTCCCCTCTGAAATTCTTGACATTAGCTTGGTCTGTATCAGTGGAAATGGTCTACTAGGTATGCTGGTCCCAAATTCTTTAGGACTTTAAGTGTCAACAACAAAGCCTGGAACTTTGCCACCAGGGCTTTCTACAATGCTGTAATGTCTGCAAAGCTTTGTGCTCCACTAAGCGCCTTTAAACCTCCTTTTTGCACTAGATGAAGCTTCCAAACCAGACACGAGAAAGCACCACATACAGCACATTACAACACTCTATTTGTGAGGTTACCGGTGGATTAATCACCTTTCTCCTCTGTCACATCATCATTAGCTTTCTTTTTTCCCTTAGGAAACCAAGTTACAAATGAAGAGACATGTTTATTTTTTAATACTGTGGAGTATCTGTTAGCTAATCCATGATACAACAGAAGGTAAATCAGGAAGGATTTGCAACAAAATAAATGCATTTCTGCACCTTTTTTTTTTCTTGTTCATCAAAGCCTTTGTTTTCTTGTACATAACTTTTAATACTTTTTTTTTTTTTTTTTTTGTAAGTACCAGAAACCAAGAGGAACACTCCGCAGTGTTTCCCGGTAGTCTCATTGCTAGAACAAATTTTAATTTCCCAAAGGAAAGCAGCATGCCACTACCTTAAAAAAATATTTTAATTTGAATTATAGCGAGAAGAAGCATGGGGACTCTTGCAGCCTACTTTTGTTTTCTTACATAAAGGAAATTCTTTACAATTAAAAAACTTCTAATTGAGAAATCTGTGTGCCAAAACAAAAAAAAACCCACTCACCACCCACCCCTCTAAAGCAATGCATATATCATAGAACCCCTTGGGTGGCCACAGGGCTAAAACCTACTGAATAATTAGATTATGACATATGAATGAAAGGCAAAGGTCTATATTAAATTATCCAGTGGTGCCAAGACGTATTTCAGCTACCTGAAATGGTTCCAATGTAGCAAAATCTTAGGGGAATAGAATTCTGCTGCAAAGAATAACAATGGAACAGTATTCTGCCACCAAGTAAAACAGAATGAATAACAAACAGTGTGTGAGGGGGAGGGGGTGCACAACCCCATGATACAATTAAGAAGATACAATGCATGCAGCTCAAACCTGCAGTCAGGGCTGACTTAAACAGAATTTAATAAACCAGACACATTGCATTGCAAGTGAATTCTCATTCTGCCCCAACGCTAACAGATGTTTAATCAATAAGATGGACCATAAAGGGCAGCAGAATTAGGAGGTCAGAGAAATGTTCTTGTGTGAAGCTAGAAAGCTGTAATTATGGACCAGATCTCACAAGTATTTTGTACAGATGACACGTGATACGTATATTTCATTTGAAGGGGAAGGTTGCGCACCACTTCTCAAGTAATTAGGAGAAGGAAAAAAGACAACAGCCCTCATCTTTGATAATAAAAAAACACATACTTGGGCAAATATCAAAGCTGTCACTGAGTAAAACTCAAATGGCTTAATTCTTTATTAAACTATGTCTCTTTGATAATGCTCTAATTGCATACAGATGCTATTAGAGGATTGGAAAGATCCTTCATGCAAAATATTGCAGACTGCCCTCTCCCTTCTTCCAAGCACCACTTCTCAGGATGCCCATAAGAAATCTAGCCTTTGAAAAATGGTTGGAACTAAGCTTTGTTTAGTCTCTCTGGTCCACTGCCATGAAAAGAGATGGGAAAGGTTGCTCATATTTGCCTTGGATTGAAAATAAAACATGTTATTTCTGCAAAGCTCAAGTCAGCCTGAGAATAATAGCCTCCCCTCCCTGCCAGCCCTCCCTGATCCATAAAACATCCTCTAGCCAGCTCCTACTCTCCCAAACACCCACCTCCTCTTCCCTAGGTTTTCCTTGGCTGGACATCAGCAGCGGCATCAATGAAAGGGAAGGAAGTGGGTTGTTTCCTCCTTCATCCCCACCAAGCCTCCTGGCACACTGTGTATCAGTAAGGCCACCTATATAAGATGTAGGGCTAATGTAACTGCAGTATGCCTCGGAGGAATTACATTTCCCATGTATCACCAGACATGTCAATGTACCAATGCTACACATAGATGGTGGGGGGCATCTTCTTCCCTGTCAGCTCCCACCACCCAGCCAGCTTAAAGTCTGTTTGGAAGAGAGGTGATTGCAAAGAGGGTGTTTTGAATATTGGGGCAGACTAGAAGATTCTTAGAATCATAGAATCATAGAATCATAGAGTTGGAATAGACCACAAGGGCCATCGAGTCCAACTCCCTGCCAAGCAGGAAACACCATCAGAGCACTCCTGACATATGGTTGTCAAGCCTCTGCTTAAAGACCTCCAAAGAAGGAGACTCCACCACACTCCTTGGCAGCAAATTCCACTGTCGAACAGCTCTTACTGTCAGGAAGTTCTTCCTAATGTTTAGGTGGAATCTTCTTTCTTGTAGTTTGGATCCATTGCTCCGTGTCCGCTTCTCTGGAACAGCAGACCTCCTCTATATGACATCCTTTTATATATTTGAACATGGCTATCATATCACCCCTTAACCTCCTCTTCTCCAGGCTAAACATGCCCAGCTCCCTTAGCCGTTCCTCATAAGGCATCGTTTCCAGGCCTTTGACCATTTTGGTTGCCCTCCTCTGGACACGTTCCAGTTTGTCAGTGTCCTTCTTGAACTGTGGTGCCCAGAACTGGACACAGTACTCCAGGTGAGGTCTGACCAGAGCAGAATACAGTGGCACTATTACTTCCCTTGATCTAGATGCTATACTCCTATTGATGCAGCCCAGAATTGCATTGGCTTTTTTAGCTGTCGCGTCACACTGTTGGCTCATGTCAAGTTTGTGGTCAACCAAGACTCCTAGATCCTTTTCACATGTACTGCTCTCAAGCCAGGTGTCACCCATCTTGTATTTGTGCCTCTCATTTTTTTTGCCCAAGTGCAATACTTTACATTTCTCCCTGTTAAAGTTCATCTTGTTTGTTTTGGCCCAGTTCTCTAATCTGTCAAGGTCATTTTGAAGTGTGATCCTGTCCTCTGGGGTGTTAGCCACCCCTCCCAGTTTGGTGTCATCTTCTTCTCTGATTTGGATTTTAACCTGAGCTAGAGCAGAACTGTGAGGCTTTAAAAGCACAGCTCTCATTTGAGGCAGACTGTTAAGAGTCCCAGGGGCTTGTTTCCATACATGGCTTTGGTGAACTCCTCAGGCATCTACCCTAGGAATGATTGCTTGATTTTAAAATGAGAGATGTTACATAAATGTGCCTGGAATTCATTCCGTTACATTTCCCCCTAATCCCAGGTGTATAGAGTTAGATTTTCATTAATTCATTGAAGACAAAAAGACCACTTCACATATTCAGTTATGTGTTCCCCGGACTTTTGGAAGTTAGGAATAGAATGATGCCCATTGCCTTCAGACCTCTTTGTGTTCAACTGAAGATTTAACTAGAAGCTACATACATACAAGCAGATGTCCATAGCTTCTATAAGGATGGTACTACATTTTATAGGGTTTCTAATCACTCAGGACACAGGGAAGCACTTTCAGGTGAATGCATACTATTTATGCATTAAAAGTTAATGCATAACTTAAGTTAAAAGTAGGGCAAGTAAAGATGATCTCTTCTCCCTTCTGTATGTTCAGGGAATGTATGGAAAGGGCTTTTGTCATTCTATGCTCCAGGGGTGAGTCCATGCAGTGTAAACAAGTTATGTGGCTAAGCCCTAAGTTGGCCCTTGTTTATTTTAAATTCTGACCATGGTTTGTACATGTTCATGTTGCCATTGTTTAAAATAAGTTGCCTTAGTGCCTTAGTGATCTTGTATAATTAAAAGACTAACAGGATCAGTAGGGTGATGTCCTCTGATTGTGAAATCATATACTTAACCTACAATTACAGCTCTTTAGTGGAACTTTTAGCCAGAATGAAGCCCTAACAATTTACATTAATCAAACTCAGCACAGTGCTGCCACTCATAAGTTTGAAAGGAATAATTTTAATAAAGATTGGTAAGCCTTCGGCATCAATCTTATTTAAAACTGTTGAGCACACATCATGCACATGATAGAGCCTAGGACTGAAAGTGATTGAATGGACCCATAATTAGTAGCAAAGACATTTTAGGGGCAATGCCTAGAGAAGGAATTCAAATATTTGACTAATCATAGCCTCTCTTCAAGTTTCTGAATTGGAGTCCAGTTTCCCATTACTGCAAAGTGGAAATTCAAAACAACCTCCTCATTTGTTCTGGAAATTATTGTGCTGGTGTTATTACCTGCAGTGTGTGAAACCCTATCATATGTTATTCCTTTCTCAGCTCATCTAAATGAGGAAAATTAATAAGCAGGGTTCAAATATGTGCCTAATTTGGAAAATGTTCAATAACAGATGCACTGCATGTTTTGTTGCAAGCAGTTTCAAATACAACTATGAGGAACAGCAGGGCTGGCCATTAGGCAGAGTGTTGCATTGACCTCAGACAGCAGATTTTGAATTAGTAGAAATATTTGAGACATTTTAGTCTTCATTGTTGAATGGTTCAATAATAAGCACTTATTCTTCAGTGCAAATGTCCTTCTACTTTACTACCTAGAGCTGTTAGAGCAGGGATTAATAAAAAGGGAAGATACAAGGAGAACAAATGTGTCCATTCTATTAGGGAGGGTGGAATCTGCTGTGGAGAGTACTGGCTGGTTACTCTCAGGGCTCCTCATATCCTCATCCCTTCAGATGCCATCCAAGAGTGTGCCTGGACAGAGGCAGTTGGTGTTTCTGTATTAGAGGATTACTACTAAAGGCTAGTAGAAGTGACCCTTCTTTGACTGCATATCAGCCGGATTTTGTTTAAACCTCAGTTTGGTGCTTTACAAAACAAAGACCTCATGCCAAGGTTCTTTGTAGGTTGCCTGATTTGGCTGCCCAATATGCTCCGTTTTCCCCCATTTACCGCTAGGAAATAAAATATGACTATAGCTTATTTACTATTGGCAAAAGTGGATGAAATTTGCCAGAATATTAGTCTCCTCCAAAGTGGGTAAAAGTAAAGGTAAAGGGACCTCTGACTGTTAAGTCCAGTAACAGATGATTCTGGGGTTGCAGCGCTCATCTTGCTTTATTGGCCGAGGGAGCCGGTATACAGCTTCCGGGTCATGTGGCCAGCATGACTAAGCCGCTTCTGGCGAACCAGAGCAGCGCACAGAAACACCATTTACCTTCCCACCGGAGCAGTACCTATTTATCTACTTGAACTTTGACATGCTTTTGAACTGCTAAGTTGGCAGGAGCAGGGACTGAGCAACGGGAGCTCACTCTGTCGTGGGGATTCAAACAGCCGACCTTCTGATTGGCAAGCCCTAGGCTCCGTGGTTTAGACCACAGCACCACCCGCGTCCCTTTGCAGAGTGAGTAGAGCCTGCCAAATTACAGGCAACATAGTTCAAGGACTATTTTGCTGAGTATCTTTAAAACTTCTTTTCACTCTGGTGTTTGCTCTCCCATCTGTCACCACCCAATCTTGGCATTATTCCTTCTATGGTAAGCTCAGAAGCATTGCTTTTGCTCTAAGCAGACACGTGACGTGGCTGGCATATTTTTTTATTTTTACATTTGGATCATAAAGCGCCACAGAGTACTTCAGAAGTCCAGAGTTCCAGTTGTGCTGCTTTTCACAGAATTCATTTGACCTCTGACAAACCCCCAAATCCATCTGAGCTACCCTGCTTTGGCTCAGGTTTCAGGATCCAATGCAAACCTTTAATTCTTAGGTTTAAGATTCCAATAACCTCCAGGGGTCTGAAAGTTATAACTTTATGTTCACCCAATGAAGATGGGGTTTTGCATATGTTCTAAATGAGTTTTGTACAGATTCCAAGAAAATGTGAGCTAGGCCCTCAAAAGTACTTGAGAAGTGCCTGCAGCTGCTTCTGTAAGAAACTTACCTTTGGGCAGGTAAAAGGAAAAGCAGTAGTAGTAATGGCTGGAGACAAACCCAGCTCCTTATTGGTGGAAGACTGGGACTACAAAATAACATTTGATAAGGAGGTCCATTATGGATGATGTCAGAATTGGGCCTGTAAGTTCATGGCACCTACCCTTTGGAAGTCCCTCTCATTACATTACATTGTATTGTCTTGTCAGCATCTGTTCAAGACTCTGTTTTCAACAAACCTTGTAAGTAGAGGTTTTAAAAAATCTCTCTTGGCATTTGAAATTGTTTTTATATATGTTTTATTGCATTGTGAAATTGCTTTGAGATGCTTCATCGGAAGTGGTTCATAAATGAAATAAATAATACATCTGCAGCAGAAATGTTTCACTCTGCATGCATTCCCTGAATCCTCAAAATGTCTCTAGATTTTGAACTAATGGAAATGTGGTTGAGAAACTGCCAAGAGGCTATCCTCTTCGCAGAGAACTGATGCTGTTGTATGGAGTGCCAAAAAGCACCACTTATGCCAAGAACGATCACTTGCCCCTGACCATGGCAGTCAGCGTCAGTGATTAAAATCTAAAGAAGAAAAGAGAGAAATAGCAGGGTTCATGTTAACAAAGAGCACTACCTGACCCGGAAACCCTGCTCTTTAATCCTAAGTGAGTGTAGACATACTGTGCTTTCTTGGAGATGAGGGAAAGGCATTCTTGACATCTCTAAGGCATTGAGTATCATTACGTGAACAGGCATGAAGCCTTCCGTTTATCTTTGACTCCTCTCCTTTGTTCCCCTATCTATTCCTTGCCAAGTCATGTTGCTTCTTCTTTTACAACATTGGCTCTTTCTCCCCACCCCTCAGGAAATTCTGGTTCATCTCCTGGTCATCTCTCACATTAACTACTGTAGTCATTTGCCTCTTGCGTCTTCTGTTGACTGACTTCAACCCCCTCGCTCCTATCCAGAATCTGGCTGCCAAAATTACTCACCTCTCTGATTTACCAGCATGAGAACACAGACTTTATAGCCTGCATTGTAAGGAGAAACAAATTTGTCTATTTTTGGTTGGTTTTAATTTGGCATGTGTCCATTCACAAGTCCATTCTGTCCTGTTCATTTAATTGCTCAAATGTTATTTTGAAAGAAGGGACCTCCAAATACACATTTAAATATTAATTTATTAAAACCGTATATTTAAATATGTATTTCATCTCAAGGAACTCATGTCTAAATGTACTTTACACAATAACTTGTGGTGCTTTTCGTATCAGATTTTTTTTAAAATGGCGGGCACTTTTTTGGACCAATACAGTATCGCAAAATTCAGAGAAGTGTGAATTAGATCAGTGGGCCAGATGAAATTATTTTCCTTCCTCCCCCCGCCCCAATCGTAACAGCAAAAAAATTCTGCTTAATTTTATTCCCACAATTTTACTGGGTTCTCTTCCCTCATAGTTTTAGACTTCATTTCCCCCTGACGTGCCAAAGTATCCTATGATGAATTTCTGACACACACACACACACACACCCAGGACTGTTTGAACCTTTTTATCAGAACAGGCTCCAAAACAGAAGTGTTGGAACCCCCAAATGGTTGACATATTTCAGTTGCTTCAAACTCTATGTGTCATCCCCCCTTAAATTCCTACACTACCTTCCTATTTAGCCCCAGATCCACCACAAGCCCTGCACCATCCTTTATTTCTCCATAGCCTTGCTTCACCTTGATGCTCTCTCGATATATTCCAGTGTCTGTGACTCCCCCAGCTCCACCCAGCCTGCATCAAGGCTTCCTGTTCCCGCACAAGACCCCACATTTTCCCCTTTGCTTGCCGTTATGCCTAGAACTGTGTGATGCCACTTCCCTTCCTTCACATCCCACCTCATTGTAGTTCTGCCTTAATAGGTAAAATGTAAAGGAGCCCAGGACAGTTAAGTCTAGTCAAAGGTGACTATGGGGTGTGGAGCGCGTCTCGCTTCAGGCCAAGGGAGTCACGTTTGTCCACAGACAGTTTTCTGGGTCATGTGTCCAGCATGACTAAACCACTTCTGGCACAACAGCACACTGTGATGGAAGCCAGAGTGCACAGAAACACTGTTTACCTTGCCACTGCAGTGGTACCTATTTATCTACTTGCATTAGTGTGCTTTCGAACTACTAGGTGTGTAACTAACTTCACATTTGTCCCCTGTTCACCTTTGTCCCCATTTGCCTCACCGTCCTCCAGTAGTGGTACACGTGGTGGAAGGCTGCCACAGAGCTGGCCTCCCCACCCCAACCTCACTGCTGCTTACCTAGATGGAGGTGGGGCCCAGCAGCCACAAGGTAGGGCCCCACGGATGAAATGGCAGGGCTGCCACCACCAACCCAGTTCTCCTGCCAGTCCACCCACACAGCCCCAACTTGCTGGTAGCAAGAGGGCTACATGCCCTACTATGCTTTCTTCTATATCCTACCCTTAGTTGAAGTTTGATTTGTAAGTCCCTTTGGGAAGAAAGTTGTCTTTCTGTACATTGTAAAGAGCTCCGTACATTGTGGCGATGGTGGTGATCATGGTAATAATACTTTACATATTCCAGGATTTAGTTCTGGTACCGAGAACATACTCTGCAGCTGAACCTTGATGAATCTTGACTACTGCAACCCTTCTCCTCTCTGGTCTAGCACCTAGCACAAATTAAGCCCTGAGCACCGCAGCCAAAAATCACCCAGTGCACATCTTTGAGGGAAATGCATGGGCTTGATTAATCTAGGCTACCTCAATCTGTCAACTTGCCTCTTCATTTTGTGCGTGAGATCTGAATCAAACCAGACAAAGAGAAACACCCTACCCGCTGGTTATTATATTTTCATTTGCTACATCTTTTTAATTTGCTGTCTTGTCTCTGTAGAGCCTGACTGAAGGAGAATCCTGAGCCATTTCTCTCTGAAAGACCCAAATATTCATAATTTAATTAAAACAGACTTCTTTCTAAGAGCACCAGACCCACCCGGTTAGTTGTTTTTGCTTGAGACTGCAATCTCTTCAACAGGACTATGTAGGAAATGCTATTCCGCCTTTTTTGTTTCATTCTATAAAATGACATGAGTGGCTAGCAATATATTAAGGTAAAGACCTTTGTCTCTTCTCGGTTCTTACCATGTTCTTGTTATAAGAAAAATGGAAAGTTACCCTTAAAAATCAAATCATTGGTCCATCTAGTTCAGTTAGCATTGTCTGCCACAGACTTCTCCAACTTGGTGCCTTCCGGATGTTTCTGACTACAACTCCCATGCTAGCTGGTGCTGATGGGAGTTGCAGTTCAAAACATCTGGTGAGCAGTGCACCAGGTTGGGGAAGACTAGTCTGCATTGACTGGTAGTGGCTCTTCAGGCTTTCAGACTACTCTTACATGTCAATGACTCAGCTAGGGATCTTTTGCATATAAAGTTACTGAGTTAGTTCCGTTGTCATTGTTGCTATTATTCATTTAATATCATCTATCAGGGAAGAGGTTCCTGCTCCAAAGTAATCATAGGGCACACCACACAGGAAAAGGAAGAGGGAGGGTACAGAGGTTATAAAGAGTAAGAATGTGTGTGGTGGACTTTGGGCTCTCAAATTTCAGCAGTGCCCTGGGTGGTGCTAAAATTTGGTGCCCCCTGCCTCTCATGCTCTGCTCTACAGCATTGTTGTGGCTCCCCCTGCAGTGCAGCACCTAGAATGGTAGCACCAGTCGCGTTACCCTAAAACCGCCTCTGGGGCTAGTGGCACAGCGCCTTTGCCAATCAGAAGGGAACAGACAGTCCCTCCCTAGCAGTGGTTGCTCATTTCAGAACTACCACCCCCCTGTGTGTGGTTCATTAGTTGCCAGCTGGGGCTGAGCAATAATTGGGGGGTCAGTACCTACAACAGGCTATAGGAAATGCCCTTTTGCCTACTTCATAGTGCAAAGAATATAGGAGGGGAAGTATTGGGTTGGACAGATTTGGTTTCCGTATGTTGACTACAAACAATAGTTTCAGCATGGACTGAGGGGAAAGAAGTTCAGGTTAGTCTCATGGAGTTTAACTGGGACAGCCACCCAGAAATTGGAATCTCCCCTGATGCTTGACATCTTTGTCCCATTTAAGGCTGCCCAGCCATGACCAGCAAAAGCCATCTGATGCAACAACAGCCCATATTTGGATGATTGGTGTAACACAGTTTAGTTATCAGACTGATGGAGCAGTCGAGGCCAGAGTGATCTTGACATTTTTTAAAGATAGTGATAAAGTGCCCTCCTTAAGCATTAGGAAGCCAACACTAATGGAATGGAGCTCAGAAAGGCTGTGCTTTTTGCAGACCCTGGTTAGTTTCAATAGTCCTGGCCCTGTATATATCTCTTCTTCACTTTGGGTGTTTGAACAATATATTTCCACTGCTTGACTCAGGGCTGAAGAAGACCTGTCTGATCATAGGTGAAAAAGATCTATCAATTTCAGTTCTCTCAGTTTCTCATTATGACATTCTTAAATTCAGTGCTCCACATTTTTGCAGCAATTTGTGAATCCTTTTTTTTTAATCCTTATGAAAATTCACCAATACTTGAGTATAAATTTCTCTCATTGAACAAACATGTTTGTGTGTCACTTTTACTAATATACACATTTCTCAAGCAATTTCTCCAAATATAATGTATTTTTATACATTATTTATACTTATTTATTCATTTTTGTGCACAAGTTCTCCTAATATAGGCATTTTTGTAAACGTTCTTTGGATGGAGAACTGCCTCGCAACATTCAGATATTTTAAAATAAATAAATAAGTGTGAATATCAAAGGATGGTCATGTTTTTGTTCTCACATTGTTTCGGAAAAGTGTGGATCTAATAAATTGGGTTGAATTGAATTTCTCCCCATTTCTACAGGGACTGTAGATTTCCAACAAAAAGGAAAATATGGCTGAAACTTGTTTTCTATCCTTCTACATCTCTTTTCTCAGTGCAGTTTCAGCTACTGCCAAGTCTGCCTTTAAAAACCTAACACTTAAACACCATCAAAATATAAAAAGTTTTTTTCCCAGAAAGGGACACATACATTGTTGTGACATTTTGAGAAACAACGCCATGCAATGTGACTGACGCAGGTAGATGCACCCCATAAAGCTGAGAGATGTAAAGAGAAGCAGTTTCCGGAACCAAAATCCCATTCATGAACCTTTTTTTAAAGTCACTTTAAAATTCTATTTAAACTCATTCACTTTAAAGGATTTCTGCCTTAATGCTTCCTGATTTTATATGTGCAGCATTTTCCTTACCCATGAGAAATAGACAGAAGAGAATAACACTGAAATTATATATTTTATAGTTCTGATTTATGAACGTAGAGAGTTTTTTGTTGCATACCTTCTCTGAAAGGTGGGGGGTGGGTGGAAAGAGAGAGAGAGAGAAAGAGAAAGGTCTGCTTTAGCCGGATCAATAACTGTAAATCATTACAAATGATTCCAGGTTTTATTTCATCCACTTTTATTACAATGCTCCCACCATCTGCCATACATATTTAGGCTATTACGCTAATTTACTTTGCAAGGACTAACCACCGAGTCAAAGATGTCAGAGGGCAATTGATTAAAGCTATGTGCCCTTCTGCACTTTTTTCGTTCCTCGAGCCAAGAATCCGCTGCTGAAGCACCAAGCTGAAGTGATAATGGAATTCCATTTCTGGAGATAAATAAGAGGTGTATGATTTTAAGCGATCATAAATAAGGGGCTGTATTTTAAGATTTTTCATGATGGCGGGAGAAAAAGAGAAGGGAGAAGCTGCCATTAAAATGACAGCTTTTGTATCATTGCAGTGCCTAGGAGACCGTGCTGTTACTTTTCTTAAGAGGTAAAAGATAATACAGGCTTGACACATCAATGATAGGCCTGCCTAACAATGGCTGCATACATGTTTCTCAATCTTTATGAGATTAAATGGATATATCATTGCTCAGGCTGCAGAATCGATTGGGAGAATTGGACAGATGCCCCATCAGGTCCAGTCCCTCCACCTCTCTTTTCCCCAGGCTGAAGGAAACAAGTCGTAAGGCCACTTGCTTCCCCTCAGTCTCTTGACCTCTTGCTGGCTGAGTGCTGTTCTTGACTTCCAGGGTTATTGGTCTCATGACGGCCTAAGATGTAAGTAAAGGTTATCTGTCTCCTTTGAAAGGTTTAGGGGGGTGTTTGAGGAGGGTTGTTTCAACCTTCTGTTATTTTTCTGCAAGGTTAGAAGGCGTTTGCCATACAGACCTTCTTCCCCCTTACCCTTGCTCAGCCACCCACCCATTCACTCCCTGTGCAACCACTGCTCAGTTTTGAGAGATGGCCAGAATGGTTCAGTGGTGAGAGAAGGCTTCAACAGCACCCTGGACAGCTCCATGCAGGTCTCAGGCTGGAGACTCCATAGGAGCAGAAGTCAAACACTGTTTCAGCAGCAGTCCCCCGCAGGCTGAGCCATAAAACAGAAGAGTCAGCTTTATCTCAGAATTTAGCTCATAAGCCTCTGCATTTAAAGGGGAAAGCATGCTTTATCAGAAGCTGACTAATGGAGAAGGGGACACTGTTCCTTTTTTTCTTTTCTTGTCAGGGCCAATATGTATTTAATGACATGGCATGTAAGAAGAGACTTGGTAGTTTGGACCAAAGAGTGAGACCTATCTAGTGCAGCATCCTTTTTGCCAGAGTGATAAACAAAAGTCCAAAAGCAGGTTATGTGGGCAATAGCTTTCTCCTGTTGTTAACAACCAGCAACTGCTATGTATTATGAAGAAAGTGCATAGCGATAAAAAGCCTTATCATCCATGAATTTACCTAATGTCCTTTTCATAGAATCATAGAGTAACAGAACTGTATAGATGGAAGTAACCGCAAGGGTCATTGAGTCCAACCTCCGGCAATGCAGGAATCTCAACTAGATCATATATGACAGATGGCCATCCAACCTCTGCTTACAAACCTCCAAGGAAGGAGAGTCCACCACCTCTCTTGGGAGTCTGTTCCACTGGTGAAAGTTCTTTTAGAGCCATTTAAGTTGGTGTCATCACATCTTCTGGCTTGAATCTCTCATCATTCAGCTTCAGTCAACCAACACAGGTTCTATTATAATGAGATCAGGAGAAATATCTCTCCATATTCAATTTCTCTTCATCACGAACAATTTTACAAATCTCTATCCTGCTCCACCATTTTGTCTCCACCCCCAACTAAAAAGTGCCAGACATTGTAAACGTTCTTCATAGAGAAGATGCTTCTGACCGCTGATTATTTTGGCCACCATTTCCTGCTCCTTATGTGCACAACTGGCTGACCAGAAGAAATTCCACAGGTAGGTACAACTTTTTCCCCACACAGAGAAGCAGTGATAGGAAGCACTTCACTTGTTGAGAGTCTGCCTGACATGCAGATTTTAAGGGCACGGAGCCTCTGTCAAGAAAAAAAAGATGGCAATCAGCCTGATCTAACATCATTTATAAGCCCTTTGGGTAGAGAGTATATCACTTATATACAGAGCCAACAACTCTGTAGTTCTTAATTATTCATCTGACTCTATCTGAACATATAATCAGTCTAATATACAGAGGAAGTCTAGCATGCTGAGATGGTTTATCGGCCCCAAAGCAAAAGAAGTCAGCCCCCTTTAAATTTTGATAGCACAGTGCTCTCTCCCTCCCTCTCCCTCCCCCCTTTCCTTTATACAAGACAGCTTGCTATTGGAAACAGTTTACCATCTTGCTAATGAAACTGCGAAGTGCATTTATGTTCCTAACACCTCACACAGATTCAGTGTGAGATTAAATGTATTCATATGAGTTATGTTTGAGAACTCATCTGATAAGGTAGCAGATGTGAGCATATTATCAAAGCCCACAATTATGCCCCGAAACAAAGCTCTGGGTGCAATTCAAGGTGTACATACATCTTCTTCATGAACATTTTCTCCTGCCTGGACAATGCTGAGGCTGAGTCTCCAGTTCATTTTATGTGTGTTCTGCAACCCTTCACATTTAAGTGAATGGATAAGCCCATGCAGCAGGCAACAGGAACACCTATTGAATCACTTTGCTAAGGCTTCTATATATTTTTCAAGAGCTGTGTTTAAGTATTTCACTTTGAGAGTGTTGTCCCACGGTTTTCTCACCATAGATAATGATGCTGAACCAGACCTTTAACATGTGAGGGTTTCACAGGATGCCAATCGAGCAACAAAAGCCATGCCTACGATCTTATAATTGCATCAAATAACACTGCCAGAAGGAACAAAACAGAATGAAGGACCTACATCTCTAGAACACATCATCGTGGTCAAGTGGTTATGAGACCTGTAGTTAAATTTGTACAAACATATCAAGTTAACATGGCATAAGAACACTTGAGAACTTTTGAAAATGCACACTGCTAAAGAAATGAACAATAGATTATAATTCCTGAAAAATTTCCTTGCAATATCTGTGCATGTAGCTATCACTGTGAGTATTCTATTGGATTCTGAAACTGACATCTCATCATCTGCCTATGGGTAAGTCATTCAATTTTAAATCAAACTTCAGAAATGAACAGTTCATTTTGTTGGCAGAGATGGCTTGTTTCAGAAATTTTTCCATGAATGAAATAGCTGGAAATCTATACTAATAGAAGTTCTGTGTATATATTTCAGGGGAGTATGCAGCCTCCCAAATCTGTTCCCAACTGAATCACTCTGGGGTCTCTCCACTTTGGGTGGATCTATATTTCAGGTTCCTGACCTCTCTGTATAAAAGCAGAACTTTGTGGTCCCCATACACAATACATAGAAATTTTAAAACAGCTATGACTATGGTTCCTATTGGCCAAAGTGGATGAAATTTACAGACATAGGAATCTCCAGAATGGATAACATCAGCCAAATTGCAGAAAAATAGGTTCAGGGGCTCTTTCTTAGGTAAACGGAAGGGGTTCAATTTTTTCTATTCCTTGGGGAGGGGAGAGACTGGGAGTTTACTCTTCCCATCAGTCACTCCTTCGGGTACTTGTCTCCTCAGATAGGCCTTACTTTCCAGGATGTTTTCTGTGCAGTTCTGAAGAGCTCTGGGTTTTGTTTTGTTTTTCTTAAGCAGAACAATGTAGGATTTTTTTTAAATAAAAAAACTTAAATGAACCCCCCAGTACTGTGATTTAACAGAGCAATTCAGATCTCTTTGATGCTCTGCAGCCAACATTTTGAATGGCCTCCCTTCTTGCAAAGTCCATGGACTGAACAGACATTCAGAGATAGGAAAATACAGAGCTATAAGGTACAGACACAAAAAAGCGACAGAAGACTTTATGGGGCCCTGATGTGACTTAGGGGGTTTATTTGCATTATGAGGGAAAAAAGACCTTGAATCATGTCCCTCCCTCCCTCCCAAATAGAATTACATATAGTTGAATATATATCATAATATTTTCTGATATTTATTGCCTGGAAATTATGATTGATATGAAGGAAAGGTCTTCCTACACATTGCACACAAGGAGAATAAGATATGTTTTTGTATATCTATATATACATAATTTTGTATAAAATCTTGGCTGTCGGATAATGCTCAGAGCACTTTACATAATACAATAAAATGCAGCTAGCAATTCAGGTACATACATAATGTAACGAAATACAATAAAATTGCATTGAAACGTTCAAATGTATTGTGCAGTTCCCATTCTCAGCTCCAAGGAAACAGATAATGTTCCTGAACCCAGCTGAATTCCATGGTAGCCAACTACTTACCCATTGCCTGTCATAGTTCTAGTCACAGTTATTCATTGCATACCATAGTTTCATTGGGCCATGCTGGTTGGAGCTGATGGAAGCCAGAGTCCAAGAATACCTGGAGGGTCACAGATTGCCCATCTCTGCCATAGATGGATAGAGGCTAATGATGCTAAAAGTCTGCCCATACCAAGAGCTTTAAATGTCCTCAGGTTAGTCAGACTTTCATAGAAGAAGGAAACAGAAATGTCTTTTGTTACCCCCATCACACACAACACATGGAGAAGGAAGCAGGACCACACCCACAGCACCACCACAACCAATGAAAACTGATATTGTACATAAAAGACTACAGGTGTGCACAGGTAACTTAAAAAAAAATTGCTTACCAAATGTATTTATTGAGGGTCTCAGAAGGGACTCATAGCAAATGATTTACACAGAGGTAAACAACACAAAACTCTCAGCAGTATATAAATAAGGATATTACATAAATGATACAATTTACATATAATAAATAAATAAAACAGAGCACTCTCCTTCCAAAGTTCTGTCTTTCAGGTTGTGGCTTCCTGGCTTTATGCTGGTTGGAGGTAGAAAGGACACATCTTGTACACTTCAGCTCTACAACAGTTCTCTCAAATGGATTGGCACTCAGGAACTGAAACAAACAGCCAAACTAGGACTTTTTAGTTCTGGGCAAATTCACAACACATTTTAAAACTTTAATGAAACCTTACTTCCCCGCCCCCTGGTTTTACTGAATGTAGTGGATTTTTTGTTTTGTTTTGTTTTGTCATTTCATTTTGTTTTTGAAAAGATGCCTTGAGTTGCTTGCAATGAGAGGTGTCTAATGAATTTAATAAATAATGTTCTTATTGATTCAGGGCCTTACGGAAAGGAGACAACAAGCATCATGCAAACTGTTCTGAGGTAATGAGCTAGTTGCCCATTCCCTGCCTCAACTCTCCTACTGAGCATGTGCTTCCTTCCTAAATTAATATGAAAAAGTAGGTTATACATAGGTTTTGTATACATAATCTATACCTTGCAAAAATAAATGCATGTGCAGCTTTTCTTTCCCCAACAGGCTCTGTTTGCAAGACCCAATCAATGCACAGAGGGCAGGAACAGTCAGCACAATAACACATTGGGGTATCCCTGGAGAAAGACTCATTCTAACTTTCCTCCCTCCCTTGCAACCTGCATTGCCTCCTTACAAAGGGTTGCAGTCCTACCTCCCAAAGTAGCACAGGACTGGGCGACCTTGCTCTGAATTATTCCTATGAGTCTTTTTTTTCTAGGGCCAGAGATATTGAGAGGGCTCTAACCCTGTAGGAAAACACATTATTTTAAAGAGTAGAACAGAACACTAACTAGGGAACCAAGAGAAGATTTCATACAAATCTTCATAGTAAGATTTGTACCTAAATGTAAGAAGGAATTGTTTTGGAAGAGAGTGACATAACAAAATCCCAATTTCTCTTGCTAATGGGCCTTCAGATGATTTCAGTGATCCAGGCATATCTCCTCAGACAAACAAGGAAGTGTGTGGCTGAAGTTTCCCCCAGTATTAAAGCCATTGAATGTATTTAAGCCAATAAATGTAGGTCATGTAAGAAGTGGTACACTCCTGGTAGAATTTTGGGACAGGGCTCTGCTTAACAGAATGAGGAAGAGAAGAAGAAGAAGAGTTTGGATTTGATATCCTGCTTTATCACTACCCGAAGGAGTCTCAAAGTGGCTAACATTCTCCTTTCCCTTCCTCCCCCACAACAAACACTCTGTGAGGTGAGTGAGGCTGAGAGACTTCAGAGAAGTGTGACTGGCCCAAGGTTACCCAGCAGCTGCATGTGGAGGAGTGGAGACGCGAACCCAGTTCACCAGATTACGAGTCTACCACTCTTAACCACTACACCACGCTTGCTCTCAGAAGGGCTACCCAACACAGCAGGCCTGCATTACCAAATTTAGAAGTATGTGAAGTAATATACATTACCATCTAAAGAGCCACCTATAAGTCAATTTGCAGTGCCCCCATGAAGTCCAGAGTATAAAATTACCGAAGGTGAGATGGATATATCCTATTGATTAAAATGAAATTGACGCTGTTTAGCTTTCTTTGGATCTTATTCCAGGAACAACCTTCAGAAGCCCTGACCATGATTGACAAATGGCAAAGCATACTATACAGTGCATAACAGGTCTCACTTATTTTCATCCATGGCTATCTCAAAAGGCTGGAACATCATTGTGTTCAGACAATATGTATGTAGTTCATGCTGCAATGTGATCAGCTTTAAGGTACCTGTCTCTTGTGTTATAGTGATTTCTTTCATGTTGCAATTACAAAGGGCCATGCTCTTTTAGATCTGTGAGTTGTTGGTAATGTATTTTAAACCCATTGACCCAGCTCCAGCCATTTGATGGGCAAAATCTGGATTCCTCATTGGGAAAAAGCTCATTAGGGACACAGCGTCTGTTGTGACTTAGCTAATTTAATCCCTGGGCGACATAAAACTTGACCTGGTTAACTTCAAGTTCCCCCACTGAGATCAATTAACGTTAAGCATGTACTTTAGTGCTTTGCTGAGTTGAAGCTTACCTGTTTGACAATATTTGGACAACATTTTATACCTGTGTCAACTTCCTGCACTGAATGAGTAGTGAGCTGATTGAGATGGTTTTGACTGAAATTGCAGAGAAAAGGTAATGTGCTTCTAACTAATGGCCTGGATCTGCAGGTTCTAATCTAAACTTCTTCCCTCCAGCAAACACTTTCCACTTCAGTGTTACTGCTAGGGAATGTCTGAGCATCCTTGCATGCTGCAGAGTGGGATGGGATGAATTCCGTTCACATGTGGCGTTGGCCAAGACTCTTAGGCCTCAGTGTTGATTCCTGTAATCTGGGAGTTTAGCCTACAATACATCCACTATGCCATAGTAACTATGGAGGAAAGGGCCAGTTCAGTGGTGGTAGAATGTATGCTTTACATGCAGAAAGACTTGGGTTCAATTTTTTGCATTTTCAGGTAGGGCAAGGAAAAACTTCTTTCAGAAAGAGCTGAGGATGCAATCTTTCTCTGAGTACAAACTTCCTTTGACACATAAGCTTCTCCTGTTGTAGTTTTGACTGCTTGGATAGTACAGCTGATTTTAAAAATCTTCTCCTTCACTTGGCCACTCCCCCACTTGGTCATCCTCTCAGTCAGCTAGCTCTCCACCTGGTCATCCCTTTGTCTGGCTTCAATGTTGTAGAAAAGTCTGAGCTAAGTAAACAAATGGCCTGGCTCAGTATAAGGCATCTTCTGTATCTGTATGTCTTTGCACACTGAAGAAGACTGATATTGGTAGGCAAGGGGTCTTGTAGAGAACCTCGTTGGCCATTATTGACCTTCTCATTCAAGATAGAATCATAGAGTTGTAGAGTTGGAAGGGAACAAGCTAGTCAAAGCTCCTGCTATGCAGGAATCTCAATTAAAGCATCCATGACAGATGGTCACCCAACCTCAGTTTAAAAACCTCCACAACCTCCCAAGTCCGTTCCACTGTCAAACAGCTCTTACTGTCAGAAAGGTCTTCCTGATGGTTAGTCAGAACCTACTTTTTTGTAACTTGAAGTCCTGCCCTTCAGAGCAGGAGAAAACAAACTTGCTCTATCATGTGACAGCACTTAAGATATTTGAAAATAGCTATCATATCTCCTCTTCCAGGCTAAATATACCCAGCTCCTTCAACTGTTCCTCATAAGGATTGGTTTCCAGACCCTTGATCATATTAGAAGAGTGACTAGTGGGGTGCCACAGGGTTCTGTCTTGGGCCCGGTCTTATTCAACATCTTTATCAACGACTTGGATGATGGGCTCAAGGGCATCCTGATCAAATTTGCAGATGACACCAAACTGGGAGGGGTGGCTAACACCCCAGAGGACAGGATCACACTTCAAAACGACCTTGACAGATTAGAGAACTGGGCCAAAACAAACAAGATGAATTTTAACAGGGAGAAATGTAAAGTATTGCACTTGGGCAAAAAAAAATGAGAGGCACAAATACAAGATGGGGGACACCTGGCTTGAGAGCAGTACATGTGAAAAGGATCTAGGAGTCTTGGTTGACCACAAACTTGACATGAGCCAACAGTGTGGTGCGGCAGCTAAAAAAGCCAATGCAATTCTGGGCCTCATCAATAGGAGTATAGCATCTAGATCAAGGGAAGTAATAGTGCCACTGTATTCTGCTCTGGTCAGACCTCACCTGGAGTACTGTGTCCAGTTCTGGGCACCACAGTTCAAGAAGGACACTGACAAACTGGAACGTGTCCAGAGGAGGGCAACAAAAATGGTCAAAGGCCTGGAAATGATGCCTTATGAGGAACGGCTAAGGGAGCTGGGCATGTTTAGCCTGGAGAAGAGGAGGTTAAGGGGTGATATGATAGCCATGTTCAAATATATAAAAGGATGTCACATAGAGGAGGGAGAAAGGCTGTTTTCTGCTGCTCCAGAGAAGCGGACACGGAGCAATGGATCCAAACTACAAGAAAGAAGATTCCACCTAAACATTAGGAAGAACTTCCTGACAGTAAGAGCTGTTCGACAGTGGAATTTGCTGCCAAGGAGTGTGGTGGAGTCTCCTTCTTTGGAGGTCTTTAAGCAGAGGCTTGACAACCATATGTCAGGAGTGCTCTGATGGTGTTTCCTGCTTGGCAGGGGGTTGGACTCGATGGCCCTTGTGGTCTCTTCCAACTCTATGATTCTATGATTCTATGATATTGGTTGCCCTCCTCTGCACACGTTTCAGCTTGTCAATATCCTTCTTAAATTGTGGAACCTAGAACCTAGTGTTTGAAGTGTAGTCTGACCCTGGCAGAATATAGTGGTAAGCTCCTGGTAAGCTTCCAAGCAAATCCAGAAATCCCAAGAACATTTTGAAAACCAGTGAGACAGTTGCCCAACCTGCTTCTAGCCCCAGGTAAAAAAACCCAAAAAACCCCACAGCTTTCTGTCTCCTATTTATGAGACATTATGAAGCACCAGGACTAATTGCAGAATTTCGTTCATTTATAGCAGCGAAAAGAAAAGACAAAAAAAGGTAACAATTGATACAAAATAATTGTCACAGGGTGTGCCTGAGTTTCCATGTGGGATGCAAGCTGAACAAAAGTGGCAGCTGTGCTCTCTCACAGAAGATAATTTAAAAACAAAAATACCCAATTTGATGAATGCCAAGGATTGAATCCAGCTGTAGCAGGCATTTTTAGGGAGAAGCGGGTCAGTCAGAAGCCTGCATTTTGCTGTCTAATTTCGTGGTCTGGAATTTACAACTCGGGAGGCAGAGAAGAGCCAACATACTAGACTACTTTCTCTGCACCAGCAACCAACTGTGGCTCTGTCTAGAATCAAGATGAATTTGTAAATCTTTACCTCTGTGTGAACAAATCTTAACACTTGAAGTATGAAATGCTGTTCCGGTTGACCCAGTCTAAAAATGAAATAATATAGAATGATAGAAGGCACACCAAAAAAATATAAAATGGTCAAAAGCTGGAGCAACTTTGTATGATGAAACGCTTTTAGTTTGAAGAAATGGTAACAAAGGGAGGATTACAGAGGTTGACAGAGCAATCCAGCCCCCTTCCTTATGCTGGGCCAGAGGTGTGTGTGTGTGTGTGTGTGTGTGTGTGGATGGAGTGTTGCTGTTCCCTCTCTCAATTATGCTGACTGAGCTGGCCTCCCACCAGCTGCTAAAACTGTGGGTGGGAGGCATGTTGGCAGGTTCTTTACTGGTCTAGCCCAGCAGAAAGCCCTGAGATGGGACATTCCAATGGCAGGGAGGGGAGGGGAAGGGATGGATCATGTGCTTGTCTCACTGCTGTTGTACAATGGCATAGGGCATGATTTGGACCCAATTGCTGCTCTAGCCTGGAGTTGGCGCTGGAATTGGATCTGATCATCTAGTTCACTCACTTTCCACTATGGCTGCAGTGGCAGATGTGGCAGTGGATCCACCATTCTGTAAAGCTCCTCTGGCAGGAGGTGAGGGTTTGGATTTTGCCCTTAGAGACAAATACAGAGTGTAGGGAGAGGGGGTCAGATATAATATACATAATACTGGAATCAATGGTCGTTAAAGCACATGATAACCTTGTAAAATGCTTTATAACAAGATGTGGGATTGACCACTAGTTTTTAAACATGAACAATTTTATTGGAAATCAGAACAGATCTATCAGAATTTATTAGCCATGGCAGATAAATGCAACATTTATACTGAGATGTGGTATATGTTCTGCTACATGATGCCAGAAGTAAAGAGTAAGGGGATGCATAGCAAACTTATGCACTGCATGCATGCTTGCCAGAAGGCTTGGTTGACCATTGTTGTACACAATTCTGAAGTAGCTGAACTCTTGGAGTGATCCAACAAAGCAGCTTGTATGTTCACAACTAGTGATATTTATAGTCCACAGTAGACCTCTACAGTATTCTCTTTTAAAGAGTTGGAGGATAAGTGCAGATCAGCAATATATATGGTTACCATGTTGGTCTGAGGATAGAGGATAATTTGTGCCCCTGTGTGAGTATTTAGACCATTAAGCACAATCCTATGACTTCTTACACCACTGAAGCAAATCATAAAATTGGAATATTAAACTTCAGACAAAGCCCATATGTCCAGTGATTCATCTTTGAGGTTAGCTGAGATATTGGGCTTTAGTGGCATTCGGCAATGAAATATTGCTCCTTTGAAATTTCCTTAATTTGTTCTTCAGTGAATAATTGCTCCATGAATTACAGACTTGCCACTGAAATTCCTACAAACTTGTTTTCAACAAATCCACAAATGAGTCACACTTATTGGAATGAATATTATAAATTCTCATAATAATTCTTACAATTATTTAACCATTTCCAACCATAAAATAACAATCTGCCCTTGTGATAGTGTAACCCATTTGCATCTAAACCATGTTTCTTCTCATACTGTTTTGAGCTAATATGTAAGTCATACTCAGATTATACCCATTAAGTTAGTGGAATGAAGTTCATTTATTTCAGTGGCTCTATTCTAATTATTATTGGGTATCAGCCTTGAGCTCTACAGCAGTATGACCACAAACAAAACACAAAGATGCAATATTATCAATGCATGCACATTTTGAACATCAGCTTTGGGCTATTCTAACATCTTTACATTTTCCTAGGAGAGCAGGTATTACAGTTTCAGAGTGGGCAAAAAACTGAAAAGGAATCATTTTACCTCCCCTTGCATTTTGTAGGCAACTGGTCTGAGCATTGCAGACATGAGAAAAATGCCCCTGGATAAGAATCCTGACAAATAGGTCCAGGGGATTTTGTGGTAGGCAACTTTGGTGTAGGGAAGAACTACAAGGGATTTGCTTTCTGGATAAAGGAATTCCCTCTGTTTACAAGCTTGACCTAACAGTCACAATGGAGCTCTCTCAGTGGAGTCACCCTTTTCCCATCATCCCACCTAGGCATTATGGTATGCTTAGAGCCATTACTTTTCCTTTCAGCAGAATTTGTACCCAGAGTGTATAATTCCCAGAGTGGTCTAACCAGTGCTTTTCGGGGGGACGGGACGAGGCAGGGGTACACATACCCCTAAACATTTTGTGAATCTAATGGGAGAAGAAACTACATTTATAAAAAAAAATAGTTCCTTCTCTAGCAAGGTGAATTGTCAGTTCCATTGCTACCCTCATTTCGTGTCAGTGAGCCTCAGACAGAAGCGAGCATTTAATGTGTGAAGCAGTGTGGAATGTGGATGGGATGAAAGTCGGGAAGATGTTAGTGCACACAACCTCATGCCAATGTGGAAGTTACTGTGAGCTGTGAGCTGTGTAATATGAAGCAATGCATGTTCTTTGTACTTTTGTCCATTTACTGTATTTTCTTTTCCCAATTTGAACTATAAAATGGTGATTTTCTTGAGTCAAAATGAGAGTACCCCCTAAACAGTTCTTTTTTTGGGGGGGAGAACTGGGTCTAACAATCAGTCCATTTTCCCAATGAACTCTGGGAATTGTGGCTCTCTTAGAACACTACAGGTCTCATAACAACTCTAGACACCTTTCACAAACTATAACTCCCAGGATTCTTTGGAGGTAGCCATGAGCATTTAAAGTGGTATTATGCAGCATTAAATGTATAGAGCAGATGGGTTCCAAGCTGCCAGCCCAGAGGGAAAAAAGCTATCTCCAGGGATGCTTCCTGCTTCTTTGATTTGTGCCCTAATACACTTTTGAAAATGTGAGGTGCAGCTGCTTAGATGTCCCTTAAACTCAGTGATGTGGTATGACAACAGTTCGCCAAATACAATTGCAAATCATGGGCATGGGCACAATCCCCTGAATGTTGCTGAAAACAAATGCTAAATGAATGTGTGTGGTGGGAGCTGTGCTTGGAGTATTTTGCTGTATATAAGCTTTTTTTAATTAATAAACAAATGGGATTATGACTAGTCTTGTTTGTTTTGATGAAGCGCCAAGCACTGCCTGCCAATGTGTCACCAGGAGCAAGTCTGAAGCAGCCACAGCCAGGTTTTCTGAAAGTGAAGACTGGACTTTTGAATGGTACTGAATGAAGGAGGTCATCAGCAAAGCATGAGACAATGGCCAGCAGTCCCAGAATGTCTTACTAGAGTCCAATTAAGTAATTCAAATAAGGTATCATTGTAATAGCCTTTTAATGTATTGAACTGCTGGCAGTGTTTCTTAAATAGCAATTAATGAGACTGTATCAAAACTGATTGACCATAAATTCAAGCTTTCCCTTTCCTTGAGAGAAGAGCTGGCAACTGAATTAGCTTGTGTGTGTGTTCACACTTCTGTGGAAATGCAGAGTATCTGATTATGGCAATATTTATGCTCCAGTTGAAAGTTTCTGCTAATCTGGGTTTAACCATTCCTATTGTAACTGGTTCCTAATGATGTGTGTTTTATGTGCAGATGACTGTTCAAAGGATGGTAGATGATAATACAGAGTGCAGAGAGCAGTGCTGTACAAAGAAGACCCACTAGTTTGCAAACATAATGTATAATTAGGCCCTATTAACTTTTTTCCCCAATTAATCATTTTAGAGGAGAAAGTTTGGTCTTTGTTGAGCAACAAGCAGTCTCTTTGACTGAGCAATGAAAGTTCCTGCTGTGGCACAGTGGGGGCATTGGGGATCAATAGCAAAATTCATACCAAATGTAATTATCCAGGAGTAGAAGTGGTTTCAGAACCACGCTTCAGAGCTCATTAAGAGGATCCATTTAGCTTTAGATGAAGCTCCAAGTTTCAGTCTTCTTTTTCAACTGAATTTGGCTCAGGGCTTTCCTTAGGGCTGATGTTGTTTGTTTGTTTTGTTCGTTTATTTTTTAAAAATACTTTGCTCCCATATTTGTTTATCATAGTAAGAGAAGGTCCTGCTTGATCAAGACACTAGTCCATCTACTCCAGCATCTAGTCCAAACACATGCACAATAGTCCTGTCTCCTGGGATTTCCACCTGCTGGTATTCAGAAGCATAATTAACTCACAGTGAATGAGTAGACACATACATAAAGGAAAGAAAAAGAAGAATTTGACACAAGCAGGACAGTGGACCTATCTTGTTATGATAAAAAGGTAGGTATAGCCTCCAGAAGGTGGCTATCACATTTTCCAGGGCCTTAGATAAGCAAAGGGTTTTAACAGTGCTATCATTTGCATAGACAACCGAGGGCACCTCCAGGAATAAAGTAAAACTTGTGGGTTAGTAGCACTGAAGTGACATCCTCAGGGCACAAGCCTAGGCAGTGTGTGGAGCTCCCAGGCTGCCCATATGACAACCCCCCCCCCCCAGCTTCACTGATGTGGTCCAAAGGAAAGGATGAGTTTAGTGACAGGAGTTGCTAGAAGGAGGCATACAAGGCACCATCCAACAGTCTTAAGGGCTCCACTCCAGATTTTTGTAGGGCTTACTACTAAGCCTTTTCTTCTCCTGAATATATCCCCCGAGACAGCAGGAGTTTTCCTTTTCCTACCTTCCCAGGTTGATGGGCCCCACCTGCCCCTCACTTACCTGAACAGCATGTGCAGAATCCACCTTCTTAACCATTGGACCAATTAATACATAGGAGCCTTTCTTTGCATGCAGAGAAAGTCCCAAACTCACTAACACTGGATATCCCCTTTTGGGCCTAAAAGTTCTTCTCTGGCTTGAATTTTATTCCAAGCTGGTGAAAATGCTTGTCCTCCTTCCCTGCCTCTCTCACACTTGTCTGCTTCACAAACAATAGCCCTATTTCCTACTCACCCTGATTGTTGCTCTGGTGCTGATAGCAGAGGACTTAAACCACATGAGAGTGTGGGGGGTCAAGGGTTTGGAGCCCTAATGACTTGGTGAACCCATCTGTAACATCCTACCAAATGCTGAAGAGAATTTCCCATCTATTCATACCTGATGTGGGAGTGATGACCATTTTCTACCTTGTAACTTACCATGATGTGTGTGCAATCCTTGTTAAGACCAGCCATCTATAACAGGCTTCCTCAGCCCTCCAGATGTTTTTGGCCTACAACTCCCATGATCTGGAGCTAGCAGGACCAGTGATCAGGGATGCTAGGAATTGTAGTCTCAAAACATCTGGAGGGCCGAGGTTGAGGAAGCCTGATCTATAACATCCTGCCAAGGTCTGAAGATAATTTGATCAAACTGAGGAATCAGAGGCCTGACAAAATTCTCCTTACCATTTGGCAACCTCATTCTTTATTATGATTGTAATACTTGACAAGCTTTATTATTTAGAATTTTAACACTTAGTAAATGGTCACTGATAATCACACCAAGTCACAGTATATACTCAGAGAACTGTGGTGAGCCAGAAGCGATTATTATTTTTATATAACACTTTAAATAGTTGGATAAACAATAGGCAAGTGTCTGCCCAAAAGATCTGCAGTTAAATTTAGACAAGGGAGGACAGAAGACATAAGAGACAGGAAAAATGGAATAAGTAAGGGACGGATGAAATCAGAAGCAGTTAGACACAACAAGGATTCAGGAGTATTTTGCTTGGCCTGCATTTTAAAGCAAACTGCACTAATTTACAGTTCCCTACTTATTTGTAGATCAGAGTATAGTTAACAATCAAATGGTTCTGATTGCAGTTTTTGTACAGAAATGTGTCTGAAACTATATATTATCTGGGGGGAAAGCAGTATGAAATGTTATTGGGAAATGCCTGCAAAAGCATATAAAACTACTGTACATAGTTCGGGGGTAAATGAATAGAATATGCATGTATATCTTCTAAAGGAAAGTGCATACACAAATGCATGCGATTTAAGTGTGTGTGTGTTTCAAAGAGATTGAATGGATTTGTGATAGAATGCATGGGAAACTGACAAGGGCAAATAACTAGGCTGATCCATTCATCCCTAGTCACACATACTTCAGCTATTTTGAGCTACATAATACTGCAGGCTAACTAAGAATCATACCCTGAGCTTGCTGGGTCCTCTTCTAGCATGATATCATGACATATCTAAGTGATTGGCAGATGTCTTAAATGCCCCCTGCTCCTGTGCAATGTGACAAAATCCCATAACAATAAATGCATTCTGGGGAGCAGCCATCAGTTCTCCCAAGTTGTCTGCTGAGAGCTTTATTGTTTCTTCCACCTGCCCCTAGAATGATTCATTACATCCTCTGAAGAAAGTGAATAGAATTCCAGCACTGGGACAAGTTGCCTATGGCTGATGTAAGGCTAGAGTGGATCGCTGCTTCCATTACAGTATAATGAATGTTTTTATATGTACATTTTGTTAATAATGAGTCAAGAAAGAATCCCTGGGCCATTCTGGAAACTATAGGCCAAAGAAAAAGTCAGGAACAACAGCACGTAGCTGCTTGTTTTTCAGCTACTTCTTTTTAAAAAAGCAAAACGAAAGCAAATAATTGAAGCAGTGAAATAAAAACAGACCAACTGGGACATTCTCAAAGCAGATTTTAGCAAGGTACAGCAGTATGTGATATTAAGCTACTTCCTTTAAGCTGAAAAAGAGGGGGAGCATTGCAACACATCACAGTGATGAGCATTGTTAGTCATTTGTTATCAGTGGCGTAGGTAGATGATTTCAGATTTGATGTCCTTATGCACACACATACCTCTTTAGATGGTGGCGTGCATCATTTCACTCACTTAAACATGTGTTAAGCCAGCCCTGCTGTGTTGGGGGACCCCAGGCTTCAGCCCCAAAGTCCTGCCTTGACAGCACTACCGTCCATCACTTAGAAAGAATGTAGAAGAACGGGAAGGGGTGGATATACAGTGCTCTCTTTTCTGGCTTCTTCAGCACAGTCTTAAAAATAACACACTTGCTGAGCACCCTGATATCTATTCCCTCTTTTCCAGAAAGAAAAATTCCACTGCAAGAATAAATGAGACTAGTATATCACACCTTGCGCTGAGGGAATTCTTAAAGGTTAGTGGGGCAGAAATCACCACTGGCTGGAAGCGGTGGAAAAGAAACTATTTAATGGGACAAAAGTTTGCTGAAAGATGGGAGATCATAGCAGGATCACTGGGATTTTTTTTAAAGGGACCAAATAAGCTGCTTCTAGGCTCATTTTACAGCTATTCTCTCCTGCTGTGCTAATGAGGTGAAAACTGACCTGCCTGCTTAAGTTCTGGCTCCATACTTTGTAATGGTGTGACATGCTGAATAGCTAGCTGCCTTCGTGTGCTGTGTTTCCGATTAGATCCAGCCCTGAAATATGGAACAGATGTTCTTGCAGTCTCCAAAAGAGCCCATGTGAAATTTCAGAGCGTTGTTTTGCTTCCTTACTCCACTGCATCACAGCAGACCTCTTATTGGAGCTGCAACACATCCGTTCCTTTAATTGCTGTTAGAAGTTGGGTGGGAGACACCTGGTTAACAGTGTGTTATTCAGTAGGCAATGCCTGCAGACTGTGCACGGTTCACTCAAATCAATTTAAGATACGGACAAGGCACAAAGGAGGCTAATTTAGTTTTCTCTCCTGCTCCATTGTCTCTTCCCCTGAATGTGACTTTATTTTCCTTTAATCTTTGTGGTTACTGAGAAAAAGTTGTCAATATCGAGGAACAACTTTAAGGAAAACCAAGTTGGAAGGTGACCACAAAGGATATAAATAATCCAGGTTGTTCCAGTTCAGTGGTGTCAGGGGTTCAGGGAGAGAGGCACAAATGAGGGAGGAGACTGAGAGCGAGGGGGAAGAATCCCGGAAGAAGGAGGAGGAGGATGACAATGACTTGAGGGTTTCCATGAGTCTTTCAAGTGAATCGGAGGATTCCCAAAAGGGGGCGCCCCTGGTCAGGCCAAGGGGAGCCACAGGGGGGACTCGTCAGGAGCAGGGGAGCAGCAGGGAAACTCCAAGTGGGAGTTGGAGATCGGGGCCGGCTTCCCCGCCGGAACGGAGTGAAGAGGGTGGAGTTCCCAGTGTGACAGACGAAGCAGAGCAGGAAGCAGAGAGGGGAAGGAGATCGGGGCAAGACGTCCTGCCGGAAGGGGCGGAGAGTAGTACAGAGAGTAGTATAACTGTCAAAAGGAAGGTCAGGGGTAGCGAACGCGTGCCAAGTTCAAATGTGGAGGCGTGCGGAAATGCGGAGAGCCCGGAGGAGGAGCCTGGTCCCAAAGCACGGAGGAGGGGGGAACAGGCGTCTGGGGACTCAGCGTCAGGGGAGAGCAGGAGGGAAGGAGCCCAGGGGGGCAGAAAGACCCTGCGGAAAAGGAAGGACAGGAAGAGGTGGACCAGCACAAGCCTCTTAAACTGGTGTAGAGGCGGGACTGATTCAGAGGGGACTTCAGCGGTCTAAGCGTAACAGACGTGGGGCTGCACGCCTCGGCTGTGGAACAAACAATGTGCTTCAATAAAGACTTTTGTAAATAAAGTGGACTTGGCGTTGGTCTCTTGTGAGCTGGGACCTGAGGCGGCCCTGACAAGTGGGAATTTTGATTCTGGCTTCTCCCTTAGGCAAGTAGGCAGGCAGACAAACAAACAAACAAACAAACAAACCATATGAAAGCCACATGGGCCACTTATCAACCAAGTGTGGCATTCTGCACATGTCATCTACACCAGCTGTGGGGAGTCACAAGTGGGAGAACATTCAGGTCTTGTTTGTAGGTTTCTCATAGGCATTTTGCCCACGGTGAGAACAGGATGGAGAGGGGTCCCCTCCCCCAGATAATCACCTGTAGGAAAGGACTGCTCATCTCTTCATTGTGCATGCCTAGATAATGCAGGAGTGCCATCTGACCATTCCTAGAAAACAGAAATACAGACACTGCGAGTCATGAGACTGAGTGTGCAGTCTAAATAAATAACCACATTTAAAACGAGATGTGTGTCAGACCATTACAGGCTATCAACTGGTAAAGTTTTGATGAATGAAAATATACAAGAAGCCTTTCAAAACTTGAGTGATCTTTTTGTGTCAGTGTGTTCAATTCCTCCTGTCTCTGGTGAATGGCACTAGATGCATTACAGGACATATGTTCAATTAGGGACGCACGTGTGAGAGTTGCATATTGGTCTGGAATAAGAAATCACTGAAAGGCAGGCTTAAGGTATACCTCAACACTGATAGCCTTTAGTCAGGGAGATGGATTAAAGTTTTGCTGCAAGGCAAATGTACTCAAAAAAGGAAGGAAAATGGGGAGGGGGGAATTAGTATCTCTACAAGACTGAGAAGATAAGCTTTCCTAAATTGCAGTTTTTATTTGCTACTGTTTGTCACTGGTACAGCTTACTGGTGTTTTAATGTGGATAATATAAATGCTTTTGATCAAAGTATGGGTGTTTGTGGTTTTTTTGTTTTTTTTGGGTTTTTTTAAAGAAGTGTTAAAAACCAGGCATTTGGTGCTTCAAGAGAATTGGCTGAAATTCCAGTGCAAGGGAGAAGGCATCCTTACAACTCCGTCACCCAGGAAGTGTACTGATGGGCACATGGATTCACCATTATGATGTGTCTCTGGTAAATGGGCATTTAATTGTGACGCATTCCTATTGAATTATTTAAATGCGCAAGGGCCCTTTGATTCCTTCATTTTCCAGAGTGAAAACCAGGCTCCTCCTCACTTTCTGATAGTCTCTAAACTAGACTGCTTCAATTGCAGTGAAACCAAGGGGGCTTCAGTGGGGCCTAGACTTGTGCTGGAAGATCATTTTCTCCACACCAGTAAATATATATATATATATTTAAGTTCTAACATTATTTTTGTAAAAAACAACAACATTTTTTTATGATAGTTCCTTGCAAACAATTCTTTAAAACTATTTTATTTTTATTTTTTTTTAAATATATATTTATTGAGATTTTTCATATAAAACATACTTAGAAAAAACACAAATCATCATTATCCATTTAACATCTTTCCGTTGTTGCGTTGGACTTCCCCACACCTCCCACATACACTTGCATCATTATAAAATTAATTCCAGACAAATTATCATTTTACTCATAATCTTAAATTTAGTAGCTTATAATTAGCACTTAGATCTAATTTAGTGATAGACAGTTATTTTCTACTCTGACATCCCAATCAGCACTCAACCAAATTACAATACTTCTGTAAATAAATCTTGAATTTTCTCCAGTCTTCTTCCATCCTTTCTTCTCCCAGGTCTCGAATTCTGCCGGTCATCTCAGCTAGCTGCATATAGTCCACCAGCTGCATCTGCCATTCTTCCAAAGTGGGTAGCTTCTGAGTCTTCCAGTTCTTAGCAATCAATATTCTTGCTGCTGTTGTTGCGTACATAAAGAATGTTCTATCCTTCTTTAACACACTCTGGCCGACGATACCCAAGAGAAAAGCCTCTGGTTTCTTAGTAAAGGTGTATTTAAACACCTTTTTTAACTCGTTATATATCATCTCCCAAAAGGCCTTCACTCTAGGGCAGGTCCACCAGAGGTGAAAAAATGTTCCTTCATTTTCCTTACATTTCCAACATTTGTTATCAGACGAATGGTATATTTTAGCTAATTTAACTGGGGTCATGTACCATCTATACATCATTTTCATTACATTTTCCTTCAAAGCATTACAAGCAGTGAAGTTCAGCCCAGAGGTCCACAACCTTTCCCAATCTTCAAACATAATATTATGCCCAATGTCCTGTGCCCACTTTATCATTGCCGATTTAACCATTTCGTCTTGTGTATTCCATTTCAGCAGCAAATTATACATTTTTGAAAGTACTTTAGTCTTAGGTTCTAACAGTTCAGTTTCTAACTTTGACTTTTCCATTTGGAATCCTAACTTTTTGTCATTTTTAAACACTTCTTTAATCTGAGCATAGTGTAGCCAGTCTCGCACTTTATCTCTCATCTTCTCTAAACTCTGCAATTTCCAATTGTCACCATCTTTTTCTATTATCTCCCAATATTTTGGCCAATTGGCCTCCATATTGGCTCTTTTTCGGGCCTTAGCCTCTAGGGGTGACAACCACCTCGGAGTTTTATTCTCCAATAAGTCTTTGTATCTCATCCAGACATTAAAAACTGATTTTCTGACAATATGGTTCTTAAAGGCCTTGTTTATCTTAACCTTGTCATACCATAAGTATGCATGCCATCCAAATGCATTATTAAAACCTTCCAAATCCAATACATCCGTATCTTCAAGAAGTAACCAATCTTTTAGCCAGCAGAAAGCTGCAGCTTCATAATACAACCTTAAGTCTGGCAGGGCAAAGCCCCCTCTTTCTTTCGCATCTGTTAGTATTTTGAATTTAATTCTGGGCTTTTTGCCCTGCCAGACAAATTTGGATATGTCTTTCTGCCACCTCCGAAAACACTCTGTCTTATCTACAATCTGTAGTGTCTGAAACAAAAATAACATTTTTGGCAATACATTCATCTTGATGGCAGCTATTCGGCCTAACAAGGAAAGTTTTAATCTTGACCAACTATCCAAGTCTCTCTTGATTTCTGACCAACATTTTTCATAATTATCTTTAAATAAACTCAGATTTTTTGCTGTTACATTTACCCCTAGGTATTTAACTTTTTTGACCACAGTTAGTTCTGTCTCTTTCTGAAACCGTTCCAACTCAGTGTCTGTCAAATTTTTCCCCAAAACCTTAGTTTTTTGCTTATTTAATTTAAATCCCGCCACTCGACCAAAGTTTTGAATCAATTGTAATACTCTTTTCGTACTAGATTCCGGCTCCTGTAATGTCAGAACTAGGTCATCTGCAAAAGCTTTAAGTTTATATTGTTTCGCTCCGACCTGGATCCCTTCCACCAACCGGTCCCCCCTAATCATATTCAGGAGCACTTCCAGAACCGAAATAAACAGTAGTGGGGAAATCGGGCAGCCTTGTCGTGTACCTTTTTCAATTTTGAACTCTTCTGTAACCACATTGTTAACTATCAGTTTGGCCTTTTGTTCTGAGTATATTGCCTCAATCCCATTCTCAAACCCCCGTCCCACTCCCATTTCTTTTAGGTTCCCCTTCATAAATTTCCAAGAAATGTTGTCAAAGGCTTTCTCCGCATCTATAAAAATTAAAGCTGCTTTAGTGTTTATGTTTGTTTGCAAAAGTTCCAATATGTCTATAATGTTCCTTGTATTAGCAAACATGTGTCTACCCGGGAGAAAGCCTGCCTGGTCTTTATGGATTATCTCACTTAAAACTTTCTTGAGTCTACGTGCCAAAACATCTGCAAATATTTTGTAATCCACATTTAAGAGGGAGATGGGACGGTAGTTCTTAAGTTGTGTCTTTTCAGTTTCCGACTTTGGTATCAATGTGATAAATGCTTCTTTCCACGATTCTGGCGCCTTCTTCCCCTCCATTATTTCATTACTGACCTCCAACAATGGCTGTATCAGGTAGTCTTTCAGTGTCTTATAATAGTTGGAGGTCAGTCCATCTGGCCCTGGCGATTTGCCCTGTTTCAAACTCTGGATGGCCTGCTCGATCTCTTGTCGTGTTATTTTACCATTCAGAGTTGTTCTGTTTTCTTCTGACAGCTTTGCTAATCCATTTTTCTCCAAGAATTGCTTAATCTCTATTTCGTCTTGTGGCCCTTGAGTATATAACTTTTTGAAGTATCTCTGGAAGCACTTTCTGATCTCTCCAGGGTTCTGGATATTCCTTCCTTCAATCTCTAAATTTGTTACCGTATTTAATCTTTGTCTCCTTTTCAACTGCCAAGCTAGCAGTTTTCCACATTTGTTAGCCGATTCAAAGGTTTTTTGTTTCATTGTTTTAATCTTCCATTCTATTTCCTGATTTATCAGTTTAGAGTATTGTGCTTGGTAAAGTTTAATTTCTCGCAGAATCGGCTGAGACTTCGGGTTGGATCTTAACTTCTTCTCTAACTCTTTAATTCTTTCCAAAATTTTGTTCTTCTTTTCATTTTGTGATCTTTTCTTTATAAAATTCTGTTGTATCAAGAACCCTCTCATCACAGCCTTACTTGCGTCCCAGATAGTTCTTTTTTTCCACCGTGGTGCTCATGTTGACCTCAAAAACTTTAAAACTATTTTAGATCTTGCTCAATACAGTCCAGTGGGAGGATCCCACTGTGCATTATAATGCAGGTTGGCACAGTCTTGCTGTAGATCTTAATATTCTATTTATATTGCTGCAGACTAGTTCTTCCTTGATATGGCAGTGCACCCCTGGGTTTCAAGATGATTCTGAGAGCAATGCTAAGTGTGCACTTAGTGTGGTGTTGAGGTACTGCCTTAGGCAGCCTTTCCCCTTTTTATACTTGAGCAGAAGGAGAGAGAGACTGCAAGGTTTTAAGCAAATGACAACCATGTGCAGAAACACACAGAGTCCCTCCAAACACACATCTGTTTAGCTCAGTCCACACTTTTAAGCAAACTGACCAAGTTCACACCTCCTGGACCAATATACAGAACAGAATATAATAATCATTCAGAGGTTTTGTGAGATTGTTCTTGGCTTGAAAAGCAGAACAAAATGTGTAACAAAACCGTATATTTTAGGATACAATACATTTATAAATATGTGCATGGAGGTACACTATTATTTTAATTTAAATGGGGATTTTAATACTTGAAACAAAAGTAATTCACAGAATAATGTGGAAATAGGATGCATGTGAAATTGGCATGCAACAGAAATAGACTCATCTGTCGATTTGCAAGGTTATACCGCCCCATTTCCTCCCTTTAGGTCGGAAATCATGTAAGGGTTTCAGGTAAATATAGGTGTGAGTAGCAGAAAGCCTTCAGAATCTGTAACAGAGGGTGAATCCGAGATGAATATTTCATCGAAAAGATTGATTTGTAAGTGCCTTCAGCTACAGAGTGCGTACGCCAAATGACACCTGCATTTGACAGCTCTTGAGAGAGTTGTGCGATCTAATGAATGAAGAGTAGAGTAGGTCTTGCATTTTGTTCTCTCCTTTACCCCATGTCTTCTGTGCGGTCATTTGTTATTTTGCACTTCCTCCTGGCCTTTACCTTTTTTGTCTCTTTCAACAGTGCGCTTTCTCTGTTCTACACAATTCCTTGATCCCAGTTGGAACCTCTTGGTATTTCCAAAATACAAATAATAACAGGCATATCTCCAAAATGAAAAGGTGCCTCCCCATTGCTGCAGAGTAGTCATGAAGGTTTTTTTTATATATCTATACCAAACAGTTACAATGTGCCCACATCCATATACATGGGTACCATTTGTACTTAAAAACCTGCTGCTGCTAATAAACAGCAAAGCTGACAATAACACTGAATCTTTCTGAAAGGCTAGCAGGTAGGATCCCTGTCAGAATGAGAGCTTGGCATGAAAGAAACATGAAGCGTCATTCTCACTAACTGTACTTGTTTAAACTTGCAGGGTACATGTTGAGAGGAAGCTAGCTGGATTCTTTTTTTTTTTATTCTCCTTAATGAGAAATTGTCTAGTCAACATCATTTCACCAATCAGAGGCAAGGCTAGAAGACCAGGACCAGAAGACAGTTAAGGTTGAAAAGCTTAAGGAAGGCATTCAGAGATAAAAAGAAGATTATACAGTGGTGCCTCACAAGTCAAAATTAATCCATTCCACGAGTCTCTTTGTCTTGCGGTTTTTTCGTCTTGCGAAGCACGGCTATTAGCGGCTTAGCGGCTATTAACGGCTTAGCGGCTTTAAGAAAAAGGAAACAAACTTGCAAGAACTCGCAAGATGTTTCATCTTGTGAAGCAAGCCCATAGGGAAATTCGTCTTGCGGAACAACTCAAAAAACGGAAAACCCTTTCGTCTAGCGAGTTTTTCGTCTTGTGAGGCATTCGTCTTGCGGGGCACCACTGTATTTAGAAATGTTGATTACTATATGAGGGAGAATAAATGTCACCTGAAAGAACAATAGGTTAGCCAACTTTCTTTCGCAAGTGTTCTGCAAGTGAAGGATGGTGTGTGTGATGCTACTATAGCACCGTACATTATAAAGCAACTGCAGCTCCACTGCCTTAAGGTGGGTATCCCTCTCATCTCCTGAGAAAAGGAGCATCAACACAGCTCTGGAGAAGCAGGGAAGAATCTAGACCACACCTAGGAATGGTCTCACCTGTTAGCTTCAGCTTCAGTTTCTCATCCCCCACCCCCAATCTTAAGTCCAATTAGTTTTATGAATATATGTATGTGACGTTAACATATCTGAGAGAGTGCTGGAGGGGAAATAGTTAAATAGGTTGCACAGACAGGACCCAGGGGGGTGGAGTCAGTGGGTCTATAAAACTAGTTCTGGGAGGAGTTCGTTGGGAGTTGTGGGTGGGTAGCTGGTTGGATTTCGTGGGTTGGCTGGTTGGGAAAGGCAGTTGGTAATAGAGAGACAGTTAGGGCCGTGGGTTCTTGAGTGTGGGGAGGTAGAAGAGATAGAGAAAGGAAAATAAGACTAAGAAAGTAAAGAGCAACAACGTTTGGAATGCTGTAAAAGTTTTGTTTGTGTCTGAAATAAAATACACTCTTCTTTATTAATTGAAAAGCTGACTGAGACTGAAGTGATTTTACCAGGGAGGACCTGGTTGGTGGCAGTGGATTGGTGGTGTACGGGTCAATAGTCCGTGAGACGACCGGGGGCTCCGTACGAACGCCACAATGTATTCTATTCATTTTTTGTACACATGACTTAACTGGAGGGGTAGTACCTCTGGAGGGGTAATCTGTCTGGAGGGGGACACATTGCTTCTGGGGTACTTTGTTCACCTTAGGTCCTCACCCTGCACGCAGCTCTCACCTGTGGCTCCTAGAAGCTGTCAGCCTGTGACAGTTGTCGCACCCCAGGAACGGCTTTGACTGGCTGGTTAAACCAAGTTAAGAGTAGCTGATGGGTCTGAAACCTTCAGTTAGCTGGGCACTTTCCCTGCATGTGAAGACAGGTTCCAGCAGATTGAGCAGACAAGACCAGTGGTGGGTCCAATAGTCAAGAAGGTGGTTTCTGCACATGCTGTAGAGGGAAGCGAGAGGCAGATGCAGTTCATCAACCTGGGAAGGTAGTCCACCTAGAAGAAGGAGAACTCTCATCCTAAACCTCTGCAGCATTGGAGAATACCTTTGGGAGAAGAAAAGGCTACATATATCCCGAATGCAGTCCCTAAGATGGTTGGATGGCACCCTGCATGCCTCCTTCCAGCAGCTCTTGCAGCCAAGCTGGTGCCAAATGTATTGCTCTGCTTTCAGTGAGGCTGAGAGGAGGTTCTTGTTGTATGAGCAGCCCAGGACCTCCATACACACTGCCTAGAGGCTTACACCCTGAGGAGGTCACTTCAGTGTTGTGAACACAGCGGTTTGTTTGTTTGTTTGTTTTTTAAATAATATTTATTAAAGTTTAACAATTACAAAAAAAAGAAAAGCAGACAATAAAAAGTTACAATACTTCAAAAATAAAAGAAAATACAATAAAAAACAACAGTACAACAAAACAATAAGAAAGAAAAAACAAAAACATTTAAAAACAGAAACATTTTTTAAAAAAAACCATCCAGTATTTTCATATCTTTATCTTTCATTTACTTATTTCCTTGACTTCCTCACACCTCCCTTTTTTATATTCTAATTCAATTAGTTGTTTCAGCAAGTCCTTTCCCTCTTTCTCAAATTTTGTTCCATAATTTATCTTAACGCAATTTAACCTTAAATTTTACACTTTGACCCATTAACACAGCGGTTTGACTTCACCCCCAAAGGCACACTCCATTGTATTTCAAGACAGAAGGATGCCAACAACAACATGTGCTGGGTTACTGGTGACTGACCAGTAGTTATTACACATCATTGAGTCTATGTGTATATACTCACACATATTTTTCACCTTTGGGCAATGTGAAAAGTTTTGTGTGAACAGTAAATAACAAGGAACCAGACCTTAGTTTATTATGAAGGTAGTTAACTTTTATGCCATCTTTAAATACCATTAGTCTAGCTCATCCCATAAAGCCAGCTCAGATATTCAGATGCAAATGAGGGAAGAGAGCATATGTATTCAGGATTTTAATGTTAATAGATTAACATTAAATAAAATGTTTCAGCATCAAATCATCATGTCAGGTTACTATGGCAACACAGACATAAACATATGTACAACCAAGTCGAGCTTATACATCAATTAGTGCTTTAGACACATAATTTGCATTGAGCATTGTACCCAAAAAGCCAGTTGATAAATGCTATTTATTTATAAGAATCACAGTTTCATTCTCAGACATAAGTACGCTAATGTGAATCAAATCCTCAGATAGTTGGTTGTTGTTTTCTTCCACTAATTTAACTTTGTTCTTATTATTAGAAAATCCAGCCTTTAAAACACTTTAAGCAGCACAGTGGGTGGCTGTCAGTTTATCTAACAGGATTATGAACTGTGAATGTGTTGTGCAGAGGAGGTTGGAGCTGGATTTGAGAAGGCAATGTGATTTATCATCAATATTTTTATAGAAACAATAGGAGAGCAACTCAATATGTATAATGTATTCTCACCTGTGATTTATTCTCCCTTTCCTGCATCCTCGTGCTTTCATATCATATGAGCAGAAAGAAGAAGAGAAAAAGGGAGAGGACAATATAATTTGTGGAAAAAGATGGAGAAAAGGATATGTCCAAAAAGCATAACAGTTCAAAAAGAAGTGGCAAATTATCTCATATATTCCCAATTCATCTCTCTTCTCTTCTCTCTCTCTCCCTTTTTAAACACTACCACTAGCTCATTTGCTTCAAGGCTAAATAAGGCCTCTATCCATTTATCCATACTATGGTATCAGAAGGGTGTGTGTGTGTGTGTGTGTGTGTGTGTGTGTGTTGTAAATCACTTTAACCTGAGGCATAGGAGCCAACTTCTAGGGACCAGGGTCCCTTCTGCCTCCCAATAAAATACTTGAGTTGGCTGGGTCCCCCCCCCAAAGTTGATAGGCATTGCCATTCAAATGGTGTGTGCTATGTCATTTGATCAATTATGTGAGGTGGGGCTTACCTGCCCCCCCTATTTTATTCAAGTTGGCACCCCTGATCTGAGGTAGCTACCACTTAAAAGAGGGGTGGGGAACCTTTTTCAGCCTGAAGGCCACATTTCCTTCTGGACAACATTTTGGGGGCCACATACCAGTGCTTGGAGGGCCAGAGGCAAAAGTGGGAAAAACAACAAATGTCACCTTTGTACAGCATACTAGTTTCTGCGCATTCACACAGCCCTATCTGTTCTCCACTCAGGCAAGCAAGAGTTGAAGGAACCAAGCAAAAAGACTCCAAAATGGTGTGTAGCAGAGTCATTAGGGGGTGTGGTAGACTCCTGTGTGCAAGATAGAAAGGTCTGGCAGGGGGTACACTTAGCCACCATGTCTGAGGTTCCCCACCCGTGATTTGAAACAAGAACAACAACAGCATAGAACATCTGACACTGTAATTCTTTATTACGACTAGCAGGGAATGTTTAGGCATGCATACCAACGGCACATAGTTACACATACAATTAATGCTTGTTTCAAATGATGAAATATACTTGTTCCTATTAATAAATAATCACTGCAGAAGTAGGTGCTATAACTTAAGTGCCATTTGGCAGCAATGATTGGAACTGCTGTGCCAAAAGAAGAAGAAAAGGCAGGGGTGAGAACACGTTAGATCTCCAGTAGCAGGCATATTGCCAAAGAGAGAGGGTTTTCCATCATGTACCTGACAACTCTATCGTAAGAAAAGTAGCTCGCATCTTCCACAAGTGACAAGTACTAGGCCTCGGTGTGTTGTTATGCACTGTGCATTGATAAGGGGATGATAAGTAGAAACTGGAAGTCTCCTCAGGCCAGCAGGGCTACACATCCCCTCATCCACCTGAGCTCCCATGTCTTCGTCGAAATGCATATCATCCTTTTGCTGCCTCCAAGTCCTTCCAGTGTAACTGTCAAACACTCCAGTAGATTTGATGAGGGAGGAAGAATGCTGCTCTCATCTGACTTACATGACAGTAACAAAACTCACCCTACTTGCCTGGAGAACATGAAAATCCAGGCTGCACGCTGAGCAAATGACAGGAGAACAGGGCTGTGTCTGCGTACTCCAGAGTCATGAGATTTTTCTTCCTTTCTGAAAGTTGAAAGCTAAATTAAATTCAGCAATGCTCGCTGCAAAACAGCCCACATTGTTTTGTGAGAGGCTTAAACTTCAGTGCTTATCTGAAGAACTTGCCATGAACTTTGCTAGGGATGTTGTTGTCGCTACAGAGAAAAATTTGCCATCCCAAAACAAATAGAAGATTAGGCACAGGAATGATGGTTTCAATAACAACAACCCCCATGCAAATGTATGCATTCCTTTTTATAAAGGGCATTTAAGGATGGGCTTAATCACCAAGAGATAATAAAAACAACATTGTTCAGAGTCTGTGGAAAGGTCGGAAAGGCAGACTATTAGCAAAATCGACAGAACAATAAAGAATTTAAATGTGGGGAAAATTAAATCTTAATCATAATTGATCCAAAGATGGGTAAAAGTATTTTCGGAGGAGGGATGTTTCAAAAAAATAAGTTTAGCTCCATCTCTGGGATTTTTTTTTTTTTTTAGAAAAGCAAACTTCCTTAAGGGAAGTATGTTCCTAAAGTTTGGAACACCATTTTTGCACTTCAGACTGGACCAAACGGCAGTCATACACACACACAAAATTTGTTGTCATGAGCAATTAACTCTCATGAGGTAAATCTCTTTAATTCTGTAAACTCCAAATTTGGCTATGGTACAGTTCGGGAACAGTGATGAAGTTAAGCAATTTTGGACCCTGGACTTATTGGTCTTACACCATTCCCCTTTAGCTGGCAGTATGTATTATTTCACATTGCCAGCGAAAGGTATTTGAAGATGTGTGCATGCACACAAAAGCTTATACCCAGAACAAACTTAGTTGGTGTCTAAGGTGCTACTGGACAATTTTTTATTTATTTCGACTGCGTCAGACCAACATGGCTACCTACCTGAATGTATTATTTCACTTACTTCAAAATGTAGCAAGCCAGGTCTGCGGTCGCTGGGGACTCTTCTGCTCATTCTGCTGAGTGGGGTCCTTAACCGCTGCCCCAAAGTCAAACACCACTATTGGGGAATATACTGACCTAAACTGAACTTATTTTAATGTCACATATTCAATATCAGGAAGGCTTTCATTTTAGCTTAGTCTGACTTCCTGACATAGTGCTAGCTTATGCATGTCTATCCAGAAGTCCCATTAAATTCTGTAAGCCTAACTCCCTGGTAAATGTATATAGGATCGCAGCCTTGCAGTGCAATCCTAGCCATACCTACTCAGAAGTAAGTCCTGTTGATTTCAGTGGAGCTTACTCCCAGGCAAGTAGGGTTAGGATTGCAGACTTAGTTGTTGACTATGTATGTGCAGGGTCCTAAAACATGCAGGGAGCTCCCCTCTTCAAACCTTCAGGCAGGCAAAAGAGATGTGAGACAGAGTGGGGATCATAAAACCTGCTTCTACTCTTCCCTTATGCAAGGGATAGGAAGCCTGAACAGCACTTTAGTTGGGCACACTAAAAGATATTCAACTAAGTTTTACTCAGGGTAGTCACATTGAAATTAATGAACCTTAGTCATGTGCATTAATTTACATGGGTCAACTCTGATAAAAACCTCATTGAATACCACACATTAATTTCATTTTTATTTGATTAGCTTATAGGATCACTCATCCCATCTAGAAGTTCATGGGCAAAGAAGGGTGGGTGGTATTGCTATGCCTTTGTTTGCTTTGCTTTGCTTGGCAGCCAAAGCTGTTTTCATTCCTGCATGACAGGTTGAACATGAGAAACATGTTTTTCTCTCCATAACTCTGAAAGGCACAGGAGCCCTGCCTTAAAAAAGAAAGAAAGAAGCCGCTTTAGGTCACCCAATACTTATCCCAAGATGAAGAGCAACCAGATTTAATATGGATTTGCTAATTCAGGGTACCTAATAATCTGTATTGCTCTTTTTCTTCTTCTAATATTGGTCTTTGCATCAAGGAGAATAAGCACTTTATGAAACAGTCTGTGCTGGGTGAATTTTAAAATATTCATTTGTGCAATCTAAAATAATATTTATTCAAGTGTTTCTTTCCTTTTTTTTTCTTTTTGGCGATTCAAGACTTGCCCCTTAATTCTGCTAGAAAATCCAGGATGAAGAATGAAATGGCTGCATTTTCCCTCTGCTTTTCAGAGGCAGTACACCTCTAAATGCCAGTTCCTGGGAATCACAAGTAGGGAGAGAGCTGTTGTTTTCAGATTCTGCTTGCGGGCTTCCTAGAGGCATCTTGTTGGCCACTATGAGAACAGGGTCCTAGAACAGAGGGGACTTTGGTCTGGTTCAGCAGGTTCTTTCTGTGTTCTTATGAAATATCTTACGGAACACTCCCAAATATCAGTGCCCTTCTGTTTAAATTGAAAAACTTGTGGCCCAAGTAGCACAAACTGTCTCCATCAACTATAAACTGCCCCCTCATGTCCCCTCAGCACAATCTATGGGTCTCAAGCAGAGTGAGCAGCCCTCAAATCTTTAGTTATATCCCCTTGTCTCTTTCTTTCTGTGGCTATTTTTAGTAAACGGGGAAAAAATGTCTGTTTAACTTTGCAGTAGAAAACCCAACTTAAATCACAGATAGTTCAATCATTCTTCATTATGCTGAGATCACAGTAGGTTATCCCTTCCCCACAGCAATGACAATAAAACATACTGAATTCAATCTAAGATGGAAGGATAATGCTCATAAAAATGTATATATTTCAATGCAAACAAAGAGGAGCCTGAATTTTATTGCCAATTATAATAATAAACGCAAGTGAGAAAACATAATGAGATACAATTCAACTGAGAACGTTCACACATATTATTGTCAGTTTACTGCAACTATGCCGGAATACTCATTCACCATGGTAGAATGAGACTTTTGGAAGCAGTGATAATTTTATTCTGGCCCCTGGAAATTACACTCATGAGATTTTCAGGAGTGGTTTGCCTGGTGAGGTGGAGCTGCAGCAATAGTTTCCTATCAACAGCATTGCTGCCACTTACTGGGAGGGAAAGTTGACAGCAAAGTTGAGGCTAAGGTTTCTAGTCTAGACGATTTGTAAAGGCAGCCCCATGTAGAGTACAGTACAGGAATCCTGTCAATGATATAACTAATGGAAGCATGACCAAGTTGCCCTCCATCAAATCCCACACTTTTATGCAACCCTTTCCGTTGTAACTGTACCAATCAACACAAATACAAAGGCAGCACGATTCCAAGACCTCAGTAGAAGGTAGATTATCCTTGCAAAGATTCATGCAATATGTCCAAACTATATTATTGAGAGAGGTGTGGTCAGATTGGTCCTGGAACACATTTGCTGATGAATGTCAAACATATCTCCATATTAGACTGCAAGCAACCCCATCTCCCCAATCTAAGCTTCTTCGTTTTGAACCTGATTACCCTGGATTTCTGTATAAGGACTTTCCTACTCAATTGTAAATAGCAGCAAAGTTGTGTATAACATCAGCACTTTGGAGGGTCTACATAGTAGTGGACTGACAACATTTTGGAGACTACAACCTAACCTTGGTTTACATTTATTTCCAATGTGGAAGCCCTTCAACATCCTAATCAATTTCCATTTGAGTTCAAATGTCTGTAGAGGTTCCTTTCCTGACCATGATGTGTATGCTATATATAACTTATATATGATTGTTAAACTTGCACTAACATTCTGCGACTGGGTGTTACACCATCTGAAAGCTCCAGAAAAAGGAAGTGAAATGGAACAAACTACTGTCTACAGAAGCACCCTTAGTAGAAACTCCAGACCTTTCCATGCTTACTGTACAATAAAGCTTACTGTACAAAGATAATGGTCAAATCTATTGTTCGGCACTCTTGACCTCTGGCCACTCCCTCTATATACTTACTTGAAAACGGCCCATGGAGAAATGTAGACCTTGGGCTGAAAAAGATTCCCTGCATGGTAGGGGATAACTTTATGAACTGGTAAAATACACAGACAATGAGGAGCTTGACCACCAGATATTACTGCTCCCTGCCTCATCAGTGGGTAAGATGGATGTATGACTGAGGTGATGATCTAGACTAGAAGCAGATAGATTGGCCTGGAATTTGGACCATATCAATGGCTACTAGCCACTTCCACTGTTGGAAGCAATAATTCTTCTGAATATGGAAACCATGTCAGAAGAGTGGTTCGGTGCCCATGTGCTGCTTGAGCATTTTCCAAAGGCATCTAGGTGGCCACTGTGGGGACAGGAGCTCGACTAGATGGACCATTGGCCTAATCCAGCAAGTTCTTCTTTAATTTTCAACTGATTCTTGGCAGACGTGAGTTTCGTTTGTGGCTTTCTGCAACAAAATGACAAGTGTCCCTGGAGTTCTGATGACTGTATTATTTTTAAGACTGTATTATTTTCATACAATATAACCAAACTTAGTATTGAGAAAATAGTGCAGAATTCTTGGACTCCATGCCCTCAGGTGAGTAAGGATTGAGAAGCAAGAGTATCTGGCAGCCTAACACTCTTTAGGAAGTTGGTCCTGTTAACTGCATTGAAGACGACAAACAGAGCACTGAAGGAGCTCAGCTGAGGGGAAGAGAGAAAAAACAGAGTCAGCACTAACAACATATTCAGTTCAGTGAATACAAATATTTATACGAAACAAAATTAACATATCAAAAAAATCCAGAAGAAGCATGTAATTAACAAAAGACAAGGGAATTTGCAGAACTATGATAAATTCTTCATTAATAAAATATGTGTTTTTAAACTTTGAAATGGCTATATTTTATTCATAAATTTTGTAGAATTTAGTATCCTAATTATAAGACATCAGCTTGTAGGCTATTTACATGGCAATTAAGCTTAACAATGCCCGTGATCCGGTCAAATTAACGCAGGCCACCCTCAACTTGAAAGTAGTCTGAAGAAATAAATAATTCACATGCACTTTTGAGTAGGCACTGCTTAAGCAAACAGTTCTGCATAGAAACTTGTAGAAAATCCTCTTTGGCTTTGATGTGGATTTTTAAAAGATAGCAAAAAAAAATGTGAAGTAAAATACACCCCAACCCTTTTAGCATAAAATCAAATTCCAAGATAAAAGTTAAGTCAACAGTGACAGCCAGAATATATAAACATAAGCTGAGATGTTGCAACATCCAGATGTGTGTGTGTGTGTTTAAAATGTGTCTTATCAAACAATTGATCAACTTCCGAAATATTTCATATGCCTGGATTTCAGGCCTGAAACTACTTAGGTTGCATTCTTAATGCTCCATTGCACCACAGCAAATGATATCCAATTGCAACCTGGCAGAGGATCTAGAGAAGCTGGAGAGGTACTGCTGCCTGTGAAGAAGGGCTTGTGTTTGCTCTTCACAAAGAGCATGAGGTGTCATAACCTGGCTTTTAAAAAACTGCCTCTAGTATAAAATGCAGTTCACGAAGTGGAACAGACTCCCTTGGAAGGTGGTGGACTCTCCTTACATTGAGGTTTTTAAGCAGAGGTTGGAGGGCCACCTGTCACAGAAGCCTCAGATGAGATCCTTGCATGGCAGGGGACTGACTTAGATGACCCTTGGATCCCTTCCAACTCTTCCGACAAGTCTGTGTTTCTAAGTAGTGCTGGGATGCTGCACTTGCCTTGTCGTGCAAAAGCCTTGCCGTGTGCTTATAATCATTTGCTTGCATGAGGAAGCTTATGAGATGGGTACCTGAAAGAACAAACACATCCAGAGGGGGTCTGCTAAATAAAGCACTGAGCTCAGAATAAGGATATAAGAACTATGGGTATCTTGTATGGAATGGAAGAATGAAGTGGTGGGCATGCAAGCAAAGGTACTGACGAGACTTTATGCACTTAGAGGACTGGGGAAAGACTATTCAGATTTTCTATTACTTTTTCTCTGTGTGGCAAATGAGATGGTAGAACCTAATGGGAACAGCATAACACATCAAAATATTCAAGTCCTGGTGGGTGTGTTCCATCTGGGGGGGGGGGGACCTGAAAAAATATCCCTTTGTGATGGTTTTCCTTGTTCCACTGAAAACCAAGATTTAAATCAATGTTTCCCAAACTTGGGTCTCCAGCTGTTTTTGGACTACAATTGTCATAATACCGGAACACTGGTATGGTTAGCTAGGGATGATGGGAGTTGTAGTCCAAAAACAGCCAGAGGTTCAAGTTTGGGAAACATTGATCTAAATATTCTGAGAGGGAGCAAGAGAATGAACCCCATGGTTCTAGGTGCAATTACTTCAAAATCAGTCACATGGAGATGAGTGGAAGTTGCTGCGGTTATGACCGCAGCTACAATCAGGTAAACCACTGACAACACCAGGTTTGTTGTTTGTAAAAGAGGTTATATTTTGAATGCAATTATTATTATTATTATTATTATTATTATTATTAATAATAATAATAATTTTTATTTATACCCCGCCCTCCCTAACCAAGGCCGGGCTCAGGGCAGCTAACAAGCAATAATAAAAACAAGTTGAATGAATACAACTTAAAAACAAGATTACAATACAACATTATAATATTGAAACAATAAAATATTAAAATGCAGCCTCATCACAGGAGGAGAAAGGAAAAAGGAAAAAGAAAGAGGAGGAGGGAATCAAACTGGCTCCAAGCCAAAGGCCAGGCGGAACAACTCTGTCTTACAGGCCCTGCGGAAAGAAATCAGATCCTGCAGGGCCCTGGTCTCATGAGGCAGAGCGTTCCACCAAGCTGGAGCCAGTATTGAAAAGGCCCTGGCTCTGATTGAAGCTAATCTAACTTCCTTAGGGCCTGGGACCACTAGGGTGTTGCTATTTATGGACCTTGAGGCTCTCCGTGGGGCATACCGGGAGAGGCGGTCCCGTAGGTACGAGATTAATTCGGTCCCGTATTACTTCTACTTCAGATGGTGTGTGTTAGATTGCCAAAGGGAAATGATTTCAGCTGTGTTTGCCACATTTGCAGGGTTGACATATTTCAAAAAGTAAAAACCAGGACACCCCAAAAGTTTTTGGACGTATCCCAAAATCCCAGATGTATGGCAGTCCAACACATTTGGAGTCACATCCTTCATTTGTAAGGATTAGTGCTCTCCTCGGGCCAAGCACTATTTTAGTGAAAGGGAAGGATATCCAGCTTCCAGACAAATGCAAAGATAAGATCAATTATGGCAGAGAAAAGTCACCACATGGCAATTTTCCCTGTTTGGGGACAAACCTCTCTACACCTGTTGGGAACATTGTCCTGGTGTCTATGCAAAGGCTGGTTGTCTCAAGGAGTCATGGGGGTATGTATTGAACTGGGAAAGGCAATTAAACATGTCTAGATGTCACAGAGGGCTGAAAATAAAAGACAAGACCAGCTGTGAATCCAGAGTGTAAAATCTATATCACCAAGAAAAAAACCTCAGGTTTAATCAGTGTGCCCTCAGGAAAGGATCAGAGATCAGAGATGTCCCCAAATATCTCAGCTCCAGTGTCTTTTTGATCAATAAGCTGACATGTCACACTACATTTTAAACAGTGGGAAGGAACTATATGCTGGAATGCCGCCTGAAATTTCATTGCATAAAATTACAAGGCAAAACTCCCTTAATTTTTCATGTTAATATGGTGGCAAACAGCTTTTTCTGGAAACAACACATAAATTAGCACTAAACTTTCATTAGATTCCGCTAGATATCCAGAAATGAAAGATCACATAAAAAACAAAAATTAACAAATTAAATGCTGCAAAAGCAGAATAAAGTGCTGTCTGAACTCAGACTCTGAAACGCTCTTCAGATCTTCCTGTTAAGCATGCAATGTTCTGAAGAGAAGTCTGATTACCTGGATACACTTGAGATGGATCATGATGGCTCTGCTAGGGGTTGTGTGGATGCGTGATCTGTCTGACTGCCCTCACTAAGGATGATGTGCAACGCAAGGTCATTCTGGTCAACTATCTGTCCCAATCCAAGAGATCACAAGCAGTTGAAATGGCAGGGGCATTGTGGGAAATTAGAAGGGAGGCTAGATCAAGTCACCTGATGCTTTTAGAAATGCCGAATCAGGAAAGACATTCAAGGGGGTCAGGGCAGGTATCAGCTATGAGACTATGAGAGTGCTGAGGTCCTGGCAGTTGTCCACAAATGGCAGCTGCTGACTCTGGGTCATGTTTCTGTGTCTCCCCATTTCAACATGGTTGCTTTGGAAAGTCGGCTGAGGGAGCCATCAGCACCCACATTACTGTTTAATCTTGTGACAGCAAATCCAGACATCTTCATAGGTTTACTGAAATCCATGGCTACCAATGTCTCAAAGCAACTAGCCCTACAAATCTCTAGATTCAACAAAGCTTCTGGGAACACCAGAAAAGTCAAAGGGTTTCAGATTATAACTCACACGGGGCATATCTTGAAGGAAAAGGTCAAAAGTAAGCATAGAGTTTTGTTCACACAGACCACCGACATTTTTATAGCTTCATTTAATGGAATGCCATTTTCGGAAGGTATTTTACAATACTTAACAATGGAGAAAATGTCAAAAAATATTGTTGCTATAATACTGCTAGAAAGAACTCCAAAGCTAAATTGTTCAATTCTGTTCACAATAATATTGATTAACTGAGAGAAATTTTTGGAGGAAAATAACAATGACAACAGCAAGGAATGTTTAATGGATTAGAAGGGCTGGTTTATGGGAAATATTTTTTTTTAACAACTAACGGGTGTTCTTTTGGACAATTTACACTTCGGCTTGACCAAACAATGAATAAAAAGAAGAGTTATATGACAACTGTTCAGTTCAGATATCTGAAAACTGCATGTAATACCAAATAGGGGAATGAATTTGCTGTAGGTTTATGAGAGGGATAAAAAAAGAAAAGAGAAGACAGAATTACTGAGGAGAAGGTTAGAAGCTTAGTAGACAGGCTGCAATTAATCAAGCCCCTTTGCAAACAAGTGCACAGACCAAGTCGGACCATTGGTCCATCTAACTCAGCATTGTTAACCCTTTCCTCTACTGATGTGGTCCCAACAAAAAGTATCCCCAGATACTGCTATTAGCCCAATAGAGGAAGCTTGCATTGCCACTGAAGGACTTGCTGCTTTTCATCTAGGACTAATAATACCTTTTGGAGTAGGGGTGCTGGTGGAGCAATGGGTGGGGTGAATGGGATCCCAGCATGTGGAAAGAGAATAGACTCTCTCTCTCTCTCCCTTTGTATTGCCATCTAGATTCTGCTCAGATGCCTTCAGTCACTTTTAATCATAAAAACAAAGTCAACAACTTCAATTGATACATTCAACATTGTGTCTACTTTGGCATAAGTACATAGGAAGCTCTCCGGGGTCTCAGGCAGAAATATTTTCTAGCCCTCCCTAGAGATCCTGGTGATTGAACCTAGGACCTTCAGCATGTCTTACCAAGTATTTGCTCCAACACTGAGCCCATATTTATATTAGTAATCATGGTCCATCATAATATATACTATAGTTAATTCCAATCCTCACACCACGATTTAGTTTTGAACAGTGGTGGAGCTCCATGCTCCGGCACCAGGGGGCGGAGAGCAGGCAGGGGCGAGGCTGGTGCACATCCCGGGGTGTGGCATGCTGCCCGGAAGGGCGTGGTGCGTGTCCTGGGGGTGTGACACTCAGCGCAAGCGGGGGGCAGCCACGATGGCACCTCAGTGGGATCGCACTGCTGGGGGCGGTGTGCTCCCCCCACACTCCTCTTCCTCTGCCAGTGGTTTTGAAATGTCAACACAGCCTGTACTGTGGAGAAACCCACTATGTCCTGCAGGTGACCATCATCTCCCAGTCTTGCTGGAGATCCTGCAAAAGATGGCTCTTCCTGCTTCAGCCAGGCTTTTCCTGTAGGAGGGAGAGAAAGGAGAGAGAGAGAGATGAAAAGAGGAGACTTTAGGTTTTTAAATTCTGGTTAGCCTCTGAATATTCTTCATCTCATATCTTCCTAGCTGCATATGAGCATTTTGACTGGTCAGACCAGAAAGTATTATAAGCCTATAAGCCTTACTGATTAGCTGTATTCTTAAAAAAAAAAGAAAAGAAAAAGAACAGAGAGAGAGAGAGATGGGCAGTAAGATTAGGATATTGCTGCTTCATCTTGAGGCGAATCAGCTCTTTGCCCTGATAGTACTTTCCTGTCTCTGATTTCTTTGGTTTCGTTGCCTTGTGCAAAATGCTAGGCGAGCCATTTTGCAGTTTACAGACTAGATCTAGAATGTGCCCTGGTTAAACAAAGAAGCCTTTTCTCCCCTTTTGGCATACTGCTCAACTAATGGTTATTAGGCTCTAACACACTGTTCTGTTAATAGTTTCACAGCTTCCAAACACAGCTGTCATATTTCTGAGCTGATTATCATTAATGGGATCCTTTATTACTAAGCAGTTACAGCAGGGTCCATGAGGCTGGACTCAGAATATCCATTTCTTCCTCTTGCATACAAAGTTTCTGAAGACTGCCTGATTCGGGGTACATTTTCTGAAAACTCAGCACGGGCAGCTAGTACCTTTGGGGCTCAGTGTCTATGACTGTAACTATATACAGTGGTACCTCAGGTTACATACGCTTCAGGTTACATACTCCGCTAACCCAGAAATAGTGCTTCAGGTTAAGAACTTTGCTTCAGGTTGAGAACAGAAATCATGCTCCGGAGGTGCGGCAGCAACAGGAGACTCCATTAGCTAAAGTGGTGCTTCAGGTTAAGAACAGTTTCAGGTTAAGTACGGACCTCCGGAACGAATTAAGTACTTAACCTGAGGTACCACTGTATGTGGAAGCTCAAACATCTTGCATTATTTGTGTTCTATAGTTCCCATCATCCCTGACCACTATAAAAGTTGGCTGGGGCTGATGGGAATGTCTGTTCAAAACATCTAGAGGGCATTATGTTGGCTACTTCTGTATTGAAGAGCCATTCACACAGCATAGAAATAACCTTTAGAAAAACTGAACAGGCAAACTAATTATTATGCATAATTCCTTCATTCTTAATGTACTCCATAAAATGCTGTATGTGGAAAAATGAACTACATATTCAGAGATTCAGATTCAGAACAATATACTCTGAGGTTATTTTATTAAAAGTAAATAAACTGGCAATAACATTTCATAAGAAAGCCACAGAGTATTGGCAGCATGAGTGTGAAGAAACAAGACTGAACGTAGTTATGTTGTTGTTGTTTTGTCTTTACCCATCCTAAAAACACATATTATTGCTCATCTGTTCCATTCTTTAAAGGAGGAGTGGGTAATATGTGGCTTTCCAGATGGTACTGGTAGGGTTGGGGGAGAAATTCTCTCCAGTTCACATTTAAGGGTGAACGAACCTAATTCACACTTCAGAAAACATTATGCAAATTGAACCACCAAAATTTGCACTTCTCTGAATTTTGCAATGCAGTTCTCCAGTCACTTGATGTGTTTTAAAATTCATATACTAGGGTAAAGTGTGCCTACAAATGCTTATATTAGTGAAACTAACATATAAAATTGCATATTAGTAATAATAATAATAATAATAATAATTTATTATTTATATCCCGCCCATCTGGCTGGGTTCCCCCAGCAACTCTTGGCGGCTCCCAACAGAAACTGCTTTATTAATAATAATGATGATGATAAAACATCAAACATTAAAAACGTCCCTAAACAGGGCTGCCTTCAGATGTCTTCTAAAAGTCAGATAGTTGTTTATTTCCTTGACATCTGTTGGGAGGGCATTCCACAGGGCAGGCGCCACTACCGAGAAGGCCCTCTGCCTGGTTGCAAAAATTGCTTGCAAAAATTAGGCACAACAATGCATACACAATGTGTATATTTAATGGAAAATTGGCACTAAAAGGCTGATAAATTTCCATGAGGATTCCCCCCCCCCCAAAAAAAAAGCAAACTGATGAGGAAATGTGGAGAATTGAAGTTAAGACTGGGGGGGGGGAGGACAGACAGACAGAAATTAAAACTGATAGAATCTCTCTTCCCTCATTACTGGACTATAACTCCCTTCATCCCTAGCCATTGACCATGCTGGCTAGTCTGATGAGAGCTGGAGTCAATTAACTTTCAGAGAGACACAGGTTCCCCATTCCTGCTTTATAGCCACTTACCTGGGAGTAACCACCTTTCAACTTAATGGGAGTAACTTATCTCTCATCAAGTATAGGATTTCACTTCATGGCCTATGGCTGTTTGGTTACAGCACCACAATGCTCTCCCGAAATATATATAATTTTCTAAGTTTTGTGGTATGCTGTTAAATCTTGGAATCCATTTATGTGCTAAGAGATTTGAGCACACATACATTTAGCCAATGCCATACCTTTGGAGTTTTCAAGGTAACATTTCGACTGTTCGCAAAAGCAACAAAAATGTTCCTTGAAAGGCCAAGTTTGAGGAAATGTCTTTTAACGCCAAGCAATTGAGGCAGATATTACAGTGTAGAATTAATTATCCATTACAATGAGGTCCCTTACCCCCTTTTCTAACTCTGTAATAGAGAACATTCCTTAAACCCTTGAGGCAGGGAACTATTCTTGAGAGCATTTGCCTCCCAAGTGCTGTGTGAATGTTTCCTTTCATCCGATCGCTTTTCAGAGATCATTCAGTGTGTGAAAATGTAAACCGGTATATAACCATTTCTTCGTACAAGATAATCAAATACTTAATTATCAATCAAGGGCTGGTTTCTATTGAGATTAAGTAGCCACGGCTGTCTTTGTAAATGACCATTGAGCTTTAATAGTCTCTCTCCTAATCAATTTGTTAGAAGATGGTTAAGTCATTCCCACTATGGCTACTGAACACAGACCAGCTGGTTCGAAAGGAGGTATGTGTCATCATCCTGTCATTTGTTTATTTCTTCTTCCTCTCAAGAGGCAACACCATTGGCAGGCAAACACCCCACCATCTGGAGCGAGCTAGGTGACACATATTCAGGCTATTTCTGTGCTGAATAAAGATTTAGGCTTTGATGAAGACAGCGCTGAATTAAAGGGTTAGGCTACAATAAGCACGCACACGCACACACTACTTAACAACAAAAAAGCTCCAAATTAAAACAAACAGTGCTGCTACCCTCCTCTGTGCTCCATCCCTCTCATATGGTCTTGTGATATGCACTCTACTGTCATAAGGGCAAATGTAGCATATCAAAGCAAAATTCTCCAGACATGGTATCTTGCCTTGAATAATCTTCAATAGGGTTCAACTGTTACAGTAGACTTGCTTGCACAATACAACACTTTTGGGCAAGTACTGACATTAGCATCCAAACCTTTGCATGGCTCCCTAATAGGAAAAGGGGGAAGCAGAGCACAAGGCAGGTCTGCTGAACATCCTAAAGACATTTTATTTGCTGGTGGAGGGGAGGATACAGGTAGTTTGGGGAGCCATTTCTAAGGTGAGGCAAGGTTTACAAGGCTTTTCATATTTATTCAAGATCAAATGTATAAAATATATGCAGCACATTTTGAGATTGTTTGCTGTGACTCCCGATTTTTTAGTACATCATGGTAACTATAGCAATGTCATCAGCAAAATTGAACAAATTCACACACCCCCTTTGCCTTTTAGATGTTTAAAGGTAAATTATTGTGCCTTTGATATTTTTGCCAAGCACACAGAGTCTCTTACAGCATAAGTCCCACCAAGTTCAATTGAGAGTAATGGAGATGTTGTGGCCAGAAACAGGGTGTTTCTTTGTGTGGTTTGTGGAGTGGGGGAGGCCAGGGATCTGCAAGATCCTAAGCTGCCTTGTTCCCTTGACCCATCCTCCATTTAAAAAGGGACCCCCACATATATCCTTGCCCTGACATCAGTGGCGTAGCGTGGGGGGTGCAGGGGGGGCCGGCCGCACCGGGCGCAACATCTGAGAGGGGGGCGCTAATCTAGTGGAAGAGACTCGAGTGCTAAAATCCACGGGTTAGGGGGCTCAAATTACTTGCCTTGCCCCGGGTGCTGACAACCCACGCTACGCCACTGCCTGGCATAGAAAATCCCCTCACATTGGATTCAGTAGAAGGAGGGGGAAAGTTAAAGAACAAAGCCAGACATAATCTTCTGACCTTGCTAGAATGGGCTGGTCGGGCTTCCCTACCATGCTTTTTTAACATGGGATCTCCTCTACCACAATTTCAGGACTGTCTGGTTTGTCTCTGGCGAATGAGAACAAGACTTTATTGTGAATTGCTTCTAATAACTCAAGATTTAGAATAACTGAGCTGGACAAAAATATACTCCTGAGAAATCAGTACATGATGCCTGCAGGGAAACAGGCAGAAATTGTTTCCCCTGCTTTCTTTGACTAGTGTCTCTAAGTGTACGTGTACATACTGTGTTTCCTTAGCTTGTGTGGCATAAAAGTTGGGGAGCACACACTGACCTAGGTTTCAGAAACAGCTATGGCAGTAAAAGCCATAGCTATTGATAGTTAACTAGCCTCAACTGTGGAGCATGTATTTTAATGGGTTGGGGTGGGACTTCTGATAACGTTGTGGGATCAGCATCTTAGGAATTTTGCATTGTACATTATTTTTCAATTTTCTCGTTTTTAGTTGATTTTGTTTGTATTTTATATTGCTAAGTTGCTTGGATACTTTTTTATATAAAGTGACTAACAATAATAATAATAATAATAATAATAATAATAATAATAATAATAATAATAATTCATGTTCTTCAGTGTTCTGCAGGGCTTGATACTGCTAATACTCTTATTTTACTTCTTCTTTTAACCAAACTGAAGGAGCATTTATATTTTTATATCAGTAATGTTCAATACTTCTGCTATAAATAGGGCACTGAATGTAAAGGTAATTGGGAATCTTTGGTAATCATATCATGAGAGGCATATGATCAAAGCTTGTGTTTGAGCCAAGAGGTGGATTTGCATACTAGTGAGATTACCTTCTTTCTGTTAACCCTAGTAGCTCAAATTAGGGATAGAAGAGAAATTTGTTTGGTCCATATTTCGAGGAGAGTTTACATAATTGGCAAGTGTGGACTTATGAGGATTGGAGCACAGCTATCAATCAGATCTAAAGCTTCACTTAATTTTGCAATGAATTTTCAGTTTGAAAAGTGCACATGTGTGTATAACAAAAATATGTGTGTAGAATGCATGCAGAATGTCCATAATTTAAATGAATGTGTGCATCTGTGTTTAAACAATCCTCTTAAAAGAAAAAGAAAAACCTAGAGAGAATACATTGAATACATGCCTGAGATTGGAAATAGGTCGATCCAGACATACTTCAAACCCCAGTTCAGGAAACTTGGGGAAAGAATCTGTATGTTTTCCCATTCACATACTTCAGATGTACCAAAAACAAATTCGTTGACTGAAAACCAAATAGGAAGAAAGAAACAACATGATCAACTGCCTGGTCTGTCAAACCCAAGCTATAGTTATCTACAAGTCTTATATTGACCGCAGACTGTCAGAAAATGATCAGAGAGACGCAAGTCTTGTAACAGCGGTGATTGGGGATGTGCTGATCTTAGGTGTTCTGTCTTCCAGACTGAGGTCACGCTCACAGTGGCTGGGCTCAGCGCTGTTCCTTTTAGTTCCAAGGAGATTAGGCTCCAGGCAGTTTCACTTTACAATGTTTGTAACCAATGTTCCTGCATAAAACAGCTGTGAAATACCAAGTTCTGTGATGAAGCTAATGTTGCCTGTTGTTTCTTTCCTGATAGCAGGGTGTTCTCTTCTAAGCTCGCTCACACCATATAAATCTGATTCGTATTTCACTTAGAACATTAATGACTGGTTTGTTTGTTTGAGAAATTTAAAGGTGAAGCAAATGAGCATGGTTCCTGGAGGTGCCTGTACCTATTGACTGAGCCAACTATCTCCTGCAGGGTGCTCCTTTGCAAATGGCTTCCCTGCAGAGAAGCTGCTTGCCAAGGAATACTCTGCAGCAAGGCAGGATCAGTGGATGAGGCCCCAATTCTGCCTGGTGCAGGGTGCTATTTTGCAGGTGGGTTCCCTGGAGCAGGATTGGCACCTGGTAAGTGGAGGCGTTGATCCAAGGGAGAGGCACTCATGGTGCAGTCTCCTTTCCCCCACCCCTCTTCAAGTTTCAGTATATGTTCAATTAGTGTTTTAAAACCTTAATTAAACATTAACCCCACTGGAACTTATTTGAGATCTGATTGAGGATGAAGTGAAGGCTGGTTCTAATGTTGATTCAGAGCAGGGCAACCTGACACTCTGTGGATCAGAGCCATGGGGCAGATTGTGTGTGTGTGTGTGTGTGTGTGTGTGAGAGAGAGAGAGAGAGAGAGAGAGAGAGAGAGAGAGAGAGAGAAAGAGCGCACCACCCTTATGCACCACCACAACAGTAATAAATAATAATTAGCAGGGGCTCTGGGTATTTGACAGCTGCCTCAGTGGCCAATAGCAACACAGAGAGCTTTCCCCCCATCACATATAAACAATAGTAAAGCCATACTGTCGATTTTCTGATATAGCTGTTAAAAGGCACAGAGTATTTGTGTCAACAAACCCTCCATTATTTCACAGTTGAAAACAAGAACCTGCTCATAATACCACTATTTTCACATCAGTTATCACTGCCTGTGCCCATTGCACATTTGCTGAAGGGTGTTCTTTCACTGTTGCATGCTCTAATAATTTACTGAGCAACTACTTGTCCTGCACTGCTTTATAAACAAATGCATTTAATTATTCAGTTACTTGTGTAATATCAACATTTAGAGAGCCAGTGTGGTGTAGTGGTTAAGAGCGGTAGTCTTGTAATCTGGGAACCGGGTTCACATCTCCGCTCCTCCACATGCAGCTGCTGGGTGACCTTGGGCCAGTCACACTTCTTTGAAGTCTCTCAGCCTCACTCACCTCACAGAGTGTTTGTTGTGGGGGAGGAAGGGAAAGGTGAATGTTAGCCGCTTTGAGACTCCTGAAGGGGAGTGAAAGGCGGGATATCAAATCCAAACTACTACTACTACTACTACTACTACTCTTCTTCTTCTTCTTCTTCTTCTTCTTCTTCTTCTTCTTCTTCTTCTATACTTCAGTAAAATAAAATAATCCTAGGGTTGTTTATATCAAACAGACGTGACTAACCTGGACACCATCCAGACTCCCATGAAGGCTAGAGGCAGAGATCTGCCATGTTTTCTTTTGATTTGTAGAGTCAATAAAGCCAAACCATGTAGCAATAAATGAGTCCTGTTTGCTTTGACCTTTTACCAGTCTTAGTCTTTGGTCAGCTTTTCCACAACTGCAATGCCATACATACTATGCTACGAACTAAAGAGATACCATCAAGCCCTTTCTACTTCTTGGCTATAGCTACTGCTGCTCTTGTGAGTAAATGCCAACTCAGTTCCCTTAGGTGTGAGATCCCGCTTTGGTCCCATAAACAAGTCCAGCAGGGCTAACTCTGGCATCCTAGAAATAACCTGTTTAGTGATGCCATCCATCTCATAAATGATTGTTCTTCAGGTGACACAGCCCTACATCAGACCACGGAGATGTTCCTGAAGTAGAAGGGGCATACAGGGATAAGGTTCCAGCTGCGTACAAATTTGACTGCTTGTCTACTACGTAGTCTGGGCCAAAATTGCCTTGAAGGGAGGCTTAGGCACCATGTTGTTCTAGTCTACTTCTCAGCCTTACTGTACAGTATGTCCAGTGTTTAGAATGAAAGGAATTGTTTTGGTTCCCTTGCAACCAGGACAATACGAATTCTTGCAGCATGCCCATCATCTCCTCATTTAGTGATGTTTCCCCATCTATAAAAGTCATGAAGCCTAAATGATGATTTGTCTCCATTTAGTGATGTTCCACGACCTCTATTTACTACAAAAAGTGGAGTGATATGCTAAAGGAATCAGAGTTAACACCCCCCCCCCAATGTATCAATGAACTGCCAGTCTGTGTAAGCAGTACTGAGCTAGATGGAACAAAGGTCTCATTTTGTGTAAGGCAGTTACTACGTTGTTAAAAATAGGTTTCAATGTTGACATTTATCACAAACAGTTACTAGATAATAGGGACAGTCCCTAGAGCTCATGGGTTAGCACCAATCTAATCTTAATAGTGCCTATTCAGAAATTAAATCTTATTGAATTTAATGGGCCACAATTAGTTAATTTGTCCCCATTAATGTCAATGGGATTTAAGTCAACCTATCATGATTGATTTGTCCCATTGATTTCAGCGGGGCTAAAGTTCAACTAACTTACAATGGGTGAGATTCACCTAACAAGCTTCACCAGAGCTTTCACTTGCAGAATGGGGCTTCCCCCCTCCCCTCCCACCCTCGACTATTGGCTTGTGGGGGGCAGGATAGTCCCCAAAACAGCATACAGGGGATCGTTAAGCTGAAATAATTGTACAGACAGAATGGTTGTAATAGCACAACATTGAATTCCACCTTATCGGTCCAGAACTTTGTGTAAGCCCCAGCTTGAAGATTATAGACAGGCACCTGTGATTTGTCATCAGGTACATCTGATGAGGCTGGTTCATGCTTACAAAATATCACACCCTAAAAAATGTGTTTAAGTTACCATAAAGGTCTTTGTTGTTTTTGTGGCAACTGACAAGCATGATTACACTAATGGAATTTATGTCTGTTAACTTGTGAGAACTTTAAATGCTGCTTCAAAAACTTGTAAGTTACACATAGTGAGCTGTTAAACTTTTATTATTCACAAGCCTGCAGCTCCCTAATTTTCCAATACCTGGCGTTCCCACAATGGAACGTAAAATTCTGGAGCAGACTGCACCTTTTCATTAGTTGCAGCTATTTCATTTTGCATAACACTGGCAGACAGTCCCTGAATACTGAACACTGTCCCAAAGGATTTATCAAAATACATCTATGTGACTGAAAATTTGCATAATATGTTGGTTTAAAAGTGGTGGGTTGTAGGGGGAAAACACATCCAAAAAATGCAAATAAATCCTCGGACAGTGCTAATTGTGTCCAGCAGTTATTAGAGGAATGTGTTTCTATGGTTTTCTGAGATAAATCTTGTATCCCCGTTTTTTAATGCAGTTACTGAGCAATAGATCTGTAGGCATGAATTAGGCCCTTCTAGATGTAACAGTGATGGCACCGTAGCTGCTGTTTGTAGTTTTTTGGAGTAAGATTGTAGTAGGCTGTCCATACCACTGGTTGCATCATGTCAGTTTTGGGGAAGGTGACTGTGCTTTTTATGACCTCACCAAGGACAGGATATATTCAGATTGAGAAAAGTTTTGTGCCTGTAATTACACCCTTCCATTCACTTGCTCCACTGACTAGTAAATGTCAGTGTTATGAGCATATGTGCATACACTCACATGAACATACCCCTAGTTCTGGCCCTGTGGTAGATAGCAGTAACTACTTGAGTTCAAAGTGATTTTCTGAACTATCCAACATTTTAGAGATTGTAGTGGCAGGCCTCCTCTCAAAAACAAGATTTGGAAAAGGTGTGAAACAGAAGTCTCTCAAACCCCACCACACATAGAAGTTGTATTTTTTTCCTCAAAAACACCTTTCACACAAGGGAAATATTGCAGAAATATTCTGGATCTTTCAGAGAGTTATATCCAATGCTAGTCATTCACAGGGTATACCTATGGGCATAAATAACATGTTGTTGTTGTTGTTGTTGTTTAGTCGTTTAGTCGTGTCCGACTCTTCGTGACCCCATGGACCAGAGCACGCCAGGCACCTCTGTCCTCCACTACTTCCCGCAGTTTGGTCAGACTCATGCTGGTAACCTCGAAAACACTATCCAACCATCTCGTCCTCTGTCGCCCCCTTCTCCTTGTGCCCTCCATCTTTCCCAGCATCAGTGTCTTCTCCAGGGAGTCTTCTCTTCTCATGAGGTGGCCAAAGTACTGGAGCCTCAGCTTCACGATCTGTCCTTCCAGTGAGCACTCAGGGCTGATTTCCTTAAGAATGGATACGTTTGATCTTCTTGCAGTCCATGGGACTCTCAAGAGTCTTCTCCAGCACCATAATTCATAACATAGGTACATTAATTTCAACGAGTCAAATCTGAGTAGAACTTTTAGGATGGAACCCACATTTTTTGCAATGGAAGAAAAAGTGGTGTGGTGGCCCCGATATTCTGGAATAGTGATGGAATGGTAATGATGTCATGTGGAAGCAGGCAGGAAAGAAGCACAGCAGTTATAAGAACTACAAAAGTTCTGCCTGGAAGGGCTCTGCACTCCTAGACCCAATTATCAGGAAGTAAACTCTAATGAACTCAGCAGGACTTGTTTTTTAATACATAAAAACAATTTCAAATTCAATGCAGGTACAAACTGGGAATATTTTTTTAAAAAAAAAACCCTCCACTTAAAAGGCTTGCTGAAAAAGGAGGATTTTCAATAGGTGCTGAAAAGACAATACCGTAAATAGAGATGGCACCTGTCAATGGAATGGAGTCCCAAAGACCTTCCGCATGGTGCCACCATGGTGCCGGGGCAGTGCGCTCCCCCCGTATGCCTCTTCCTCCGCCAGTGCCACAGAGTAAAGAGTTCAGTTGCAATAGCTGCATCACCTGCAATATCTGTATCAGGTTGATACAGGAATGCTTAAAATAGGGTCTGGTTTTATTTTGTGGTTTTCACATTCACATCAGAGTATAGCCATGTGGGGATTGAAAACTGCTTTGTTGACAGACACTGCCATATAGCGACTGCTATAGTAACTGGTGCCTTTTGTTGTAAAATAACCTAGATGCCAGAGAAGTCCATGAGCTTGGTTACTCTACTGCTTGTAAGCCTAGAGAATGGGGTGGGATACATTATGTTGGTCCATATATTGTTGTTATAGTGATCTTCAAAATCTCTATTTGTGGAGTTGATAAAAGTTCTGTTTTTTAAAGATTGTAGAATGGTCTGAAGGAGCTTGTGGCAGTTCCGTCAAGGACATGAAACAGGTGTGAGTCCACCCAATACCTGAAGGGAATGATTCCTTGGAACTAGCCTATATGGATATTGCTTTGAACTCCTCCTATTAAATATATAGGTTCTTTATTTTTTTTAGAAAAAAGTATAAAGTTCCATATTAGCCCTGCTATCTGTCAGTAACAGTAATAGTTTGCTATTATTTTCTGGCTCAGAGATCTAATTCATTCACCTTGAAGGAAAGGAAACTAAATAGCATCCTGAATAATGCATAGGAAACTTGAGCTATCCTACCTCAGGTAGCATTCATAAGCAATTTCATTTCATCAAGGATTTCTTTCATATTTTAGTTTTACAAGATTTGAATTTCTGTTGAGTGCATGTTCACACTTTTAGGTGTCCATTTTAAAGAGTCCTGGGCATATTTTACATACAGTTCAAAATCACAGACAGACTTAGGAGTGACACTATGAGTAGTGATAGGAGGACTCTTCTGCTTAATATGTATGAGAATTTACTGTTCAAAAAGTTACTGAATTGGTATTTAAAGAGAGCAAAACCACCTATTTTTTCCACAGAACAGGCTCTGTACTGGCAACTACAATGAAAGCTTTTTGTCAGATTTTTGATCGCTTTAATCTCCTTTTGAAAAGTGTGTCTTACATATGCATGTAGAGCAGGGGAAGCCAACACATTGCTCTCCAGATGTTACTAGACTCCATCTCTCAGAAGTCCTAGGCAGGGCCACCAATGACCAAGGCTAGTGAGAGTTGTGGTTTATCGACATGTAGATGGCACCATCTTGGCTACCAAAGTCCCAACACTTGATGACTCACAAGAAGAGTTGAAGTCATTTAAAAATATTGAGTTGGATCCAGAGATTTGGTGAGTAGAACTCCGCTGACAGGATATTCCCACTGGAGGGAGTGGGGAGGCAGGTTCGATCTATGTATGGGACAGCTGCATATTCCTGTATTGGACTAGATTATCATCAGGGTCCCTTTCAACTCTATGATTCTAAGATCTATGATCTAAGATGGAAGTATGAACTGCATTGGGGAACTTCAAGGCTTCCAGAACTGGAACTTCAAGGCTTCCAGAAGTACATAAAATACCTTAAGAAACCTATGGGGTGAACCATTCAAACAGTGGCTATGAAATACTATCTGTTTGAGGGTGGGGAAATTTTTTTTGGTTCCATTAGCATTTAAACTAAAGTAATGAACTAAAACATAACCATCTCTTGAAATTTACACTTCTCTGAATTTTGCAGTCCAGTTTTCCAACCAAGTGCTATGTACAACAATGCATATACTAGGGTAAGGTAAAGGTAAAGGACCCCTGGACAGTTAAGTCCAGCCAAAGGCAACTATGGGATTGCGACACTCATCTCTCTTTCAGGCCGAGGGAGCCAGTGTTTGTCCACAGACAGTTTTCCGGGTCATGTGGCCAGCATGACTAAACCGCTACTGGCGCACGGTGGACCGTGACAAGTGCCAGAGCACATGGAAACGCTGTTTACTTTCCCGCAGCAGCAGTACCCATTTATCTACTTACACTGGCATGCTTTCTAACAGCTAGGTTGGCAGGAGCTGGGACAGAGCAATGGGAGCTCACCCCATCGTGGGGATTGGAACCACCAACCTTCCGATCAGCAAGACAAGAGGCTCAGTGGTTTAGACAACATGTGCATAAAAATTGATATATTTGTGAAAATGCAAAAAACTATCCTATTAGTGGCCAGGATCCTAAACAGGAAGCATTCCATACTGCAACAATTTGTTGCAGGTCCCAATGGTGTCAATATATTTACATGTTCTTCATTACTTGGTAGGACATACAGAAAACCAGATGATGCAAGAAGTTGCATAGATGCCATGGTAAGCTGCCACTTATTAAGCAGACTTCTATATTAACCAATTGATCTTTCTACTGCTAAGTTCTGTGCTCGATCAACTGCATCATGCCTGCTCAATCTGGAGATTGCCCTCCGACTGAACTAATCACTCAGTCAGAGAATTTTTTCCCCTTTTTGTCATCATGTCTCATCACAAGGAAAAGAAAACTCTCCAAGAGCTCAGTATCAAATAAATGTGCAAGGAAGCTAACGAAGCTAAATCAGAAAGTCAGGCAGGAGCTCATCAAGAATGATACATCACTTAAAGAAGAAAGAGCGAGTGAAGGTGGGATTTCTCACTGACAGCCCAACATCTGCTAGCTCTCTAGGGAAGCACAAAACACTGCGATACTTTCTGAAGCTCAATATTTACCTGACAAGAGTTAACCCAGAGGTGGTCACGGCATTAACACACATCAAAACGATTCTGCTTTTTTAATTCCTATCATGGGCAAGATCAAACACATAATAACAGTCAAACAGAGGCCTCAGGAGATATCTCAACCCAGCATTTATTCCAGGCCCTAAGGAGTCATTAGCAGGACCTAGTGTAGCTGCCATTTTACATCATGGCATTAGCAATTTTATTTTATTTATTTATAAAAAATACTTATAAGCCACCAATTCATTTAAAAGATCAAGGCGACATATAATAAAACCATTAAAAGATTATAAAACTGTAAAATCCAAAACAAATGTCGTCCCCAGTTCTCCCATGAATGACTTATAGATGATTTTGGTCTTGCATGCTATCCCTGGAAACAAACCCTTAAGTTGTGAGTCACCTGTTCACGCAACATTATCCCGTTCCTTTCTGTTTTTTTTCTGAGGTGGAGTTACAAGCTGCAAAGTTGCTTTTGTCCTCAATCATTTTATTGGCATCTCATCACTTTTAAACCTTTATTCATTTATAAACAAATATCACAACTGCAGTAGTAATGTGGCTATTGTTGGCTCCCAAGAGCAAGTGCACTAAGATTGGTCTACGCAAAATTCCCAGATTAAGTGTGGTCATCAAACCCAGTGCAATTCTGTCTATGTACAGTAAATATCCCAAGAAGAGTATTGTTCATTTCCCAAAATACACATGTGAACAGTGCTTTTTTTCTGGGGGGACGCATACTCCTATCTAAACATTTTGTGAATATTTGTACTTTTGTCCATTTACTGTATTTATTTCCCCCGATTTGAACTATAAAATGGTGATTTTCTTGAGTCAAAATGAGAGTACCCCTAAACTTTTTTTTAAGAAAAAAAGCACTGCATGTGAGACATTTGTAGATGCAAATGTGTGTCTTGGCACACCTGTGGATCTGGTTGCACAACCCAGCTAGTCCGTGTGAGCCTGGAATCAGAGGCTGGAAAGTTCTTTCCAGGAGTAAAAGTTTCATGTGCTCATACCCATCATCTATTAGCACTAAGCTGTTCAGAGGAAAGCAGAGGACTCTCTCCCATCCACCCAATCAAACAGATGATGCTCAGTGACTTTGAACTTCTCAGAGACATCTGGCTGACTGCTACTGAAAGCAAAATGCTGGCTGGGATGAACCTTTGGTCTCCTCCAGCAGGATTGTTCTTTCTTTATTTCCACACAATGGATTGTAAGCAGGTGGTGAGATGTTTGTTGAAATTGGCCCCCCGTGAAAACTGTGGAGCGTAGTACCCCAGAGAAATGGCTAGTTTCCCAGTCCTGTCTGCAGTGTGCCAGTTTTGGCAGGTTTCTTGTGAGCATGATTGCAGGCAAACATCTCTCTACAGGAAAGTGAAGGGCTAATATGCCCGGCGGATGTTACTATACCACCTGAGAAATAGGTCTATGGATCATCATCAGTACCACTGTTCTTACTCCCAGGTTATAGCCATTATTCATGAATTAAATAGTTCCTACAGGTTTTCTGCTCTGCGGCTCAATTTCCCAGCCAATGATGTTTGTAGCTCATTTAAATTATTAGCTGGATGGGCTTGGATCCTAAGATAATGTAACTGATGTCCATGGAAGGAATTTTTCCCACCACCTCCTTCCCCCCTGTAGCCACCTGCACTTCCAAAAAGCCTTCCTGGGTGGTTGGGAGGTTCCTGAGTAATGAGCCATGGAATGGCAGACTAGCCCAGAATCAGACTTGGATCCTAACATAAGTTGCCTTGAGGAAGCTTACAGAAGGAACACTTCCCAACCTCTCTTTCTCTCTCCCCCCCACCCCCGCCAACACCCCATCTAGGAATGGGTGAATATACCAAATTCAGTTTTTCAGGCTAAAGTTGTTAGCCTCCACGTTGCCACATCAGGTTGTAATTCTTTTAAAAAGCATTCATGAAAATTCATCTGCATCTGGGTGAAAAATTCTCCTTAGATATGCATGTGTGCACTTTTGCTGAATATAAATATCTTTTCATAGTAACTTCCCCTTTATAACAGATTTTTGTATGTATTATTATTATTATTATTATTATTATTATTATTATTATTATTATTATTATTTTACTACCCACCCTTCATTGCTAAGGTCCTAGGGCAGGTTACAAAAGCTACAAATTATTTGCAACCTCAAAAACAAAAACATGTACCTCAAAAGCCAGAGTAAAGTACATCTTCAGCATTCTCTGAAAACTGTATAATGAAAGCACTAGACAAACCTTTGTGAGAAGAGAGTTCCACAGCTTAGGGGGTGTTGGCAGAAAATGACATCTCACGGGCAGCTAGCCCCATGATCTCTGAGGTCAGAGGAACTACCAAGAGGCCTTCACTAACATTTTCATTTATATATGTATTAATATGCACACTTTAGCCTAGTCCATACATTTGTGTACACATTAATTGACTTGAGAGCTGCATTTCAAAACGTGGAGTGCTGTGAATTTCAAAGAGTGTCTCTGTTTCAGTTCACAATTTGTTTTGGAAAACGTGACCCCCCCCCCCCCAGTTCACCTTTAACTGCAAACTGAATCACATTTTCCCACCCCACCCCATATAGTTCAGGAGAGCCCCTCTGGAAAGGCTTTTGGAAAAACAGAGGGGGCGGCAGGGGAGAGAAGGATAGGAAGCTTCCTTTAAGTTTACTTATGTTAAGGAAGTTTGTGGAAGAAAAGTTCCCCATGTACTTTATTGTGCTAATTCATCTTAGGTTTCCAGCTATGCAAAATGGACTCTTCTGAATAATTTATTCTAATAATATCTGGAAGTCCTATGGTAGGTTTCTGGATGCTTCCCTAATGTAATATGGAAGTCTTTAGCTGATTTATCCTTTCATTTTCTTGATCAAATATGTCATTTTCTTCTAGTAATGTTATATGTTCAGCATCCATAAGAGGGCATTATTACCAGCTTTAGTGAACACAAAACAAACAAAAAGCCTCGTAATATTACCTTCTATTTCATATGGTCATTTCCCCCTTATTTAAATTTTGCTAAGGATACATATTTTGTTCTGTACTTTTGAAAAACATTGTGAGATTTCAGGAAATCCTCTGCTATTTCAATGTACATGGTGTATAGTTTGCATTTCTGGAAAGACAAAAAAAAAAAAGGCATCTGGGCAGCATTGTAAAGCTCCTCTTTGCTGTGAGAAATAGGAAAAATGGTCCCGCTTTTCTGAGCTGCTGCATCACAATGAGTGGATTTTGCTTGAGCAAAATGATAACCATTTTCTTTCCTTTGCCAGTGCAATTATTCGGAGCTCATCATCTTGCAAAGCCTTATCCTACTGTTCAGCATAAATGAATGGCTATAGTATGTGCTCTGGCAAAAACAGAAATATCTTCCAGAAGTCGTCAAGTTAAAAGAAAATTTGAATGAAAATGAACTTAGTAGATTAGGGATTCCTCTATTCATATCAGGCAATTTCATTTATTGACCTGAAGGCAGCAGATGACAAAGCAACAGTAGGAACGTAAGAAGAGCCTGCTGGATTGGGCCAATGGCCCATCCTGTCCAGCATCCTGGTCTCACAATGACCTACTAGATGCCCCAGGGAAACTCAGAAGCAGGACCTCAGCACCAGAGCACTCTCCTCTCCTCTAGTTTCCAGCAACTGGTATTCAGAGTCAGCTCCAACTCTCTGAATCGTGCTTGGAAACATACTGGGAGCCAATGTAAATCCTTTAGGACCAGTGTTATATGGTCCCAGTGGCCGCTCCCAGTCACCAGTCTGGCAGCTGCATTCTGGGTTAGTTGTAGTTCCTGGGTCACCTTCAAAGGTAGCCCCATGTAGAGCACATTGCAACAGTCCCAAGCGGGAGATAACCACTCTGGTGAGACAGTCCACGGGAGGGTCTCAGCCAGTGTACCAGGTGCCGTGTCAGGAATCCATCTCAATCTGTTAGGTGCCATCCACCCCCATAATTGAAAATAGCCAAATACATCTGTCCTTATTCACTTTATACTCATAAGAATCCTGGAAAATAGATGAGGTGGATAGAAACATGGCATCAGTGTACTTAAATCGCATTGCTCAGAAAGCATTTATAGTTATCTGAAAAAGTAATGCTACTTTCCTCCAAATCAGATTTCATAAAGGTGCTAGTACTTTAGAAAGCTGAAATGTTTCTCTCTCTCTCTCTCTCTCTCTCTCTCTCTCTCTCTCTCTCTCTCTCCCTCCCCCCTTTCCTATGGGTAAAAGAAAATATATGCTTCCCTATGCAGCGCCACTGATTACTTCATTTGGCAAGATCAGTTCTTTGGCTCATGATAAATGAGTCCTTTTCCTTGCTGACTCTGTTGTCTTCATTTCTGCTAATGGGCAGTTTCTAGGAAGAGAGGTGCATGTGGAAGAGAGTGAAGTTAGATTTCAAAGTGAATGTGTTGTGGAACAGGTGAGTGAGATCTTTAGATCCATCTGAGGCAGCTTGCAGAGGATTTCCTTGCATCACTTATTTATGATTTTTTCAATAGCTGGCTAGATAAAGATATTTATAAACAACTCTTCATCGAACAGAGTAGGGTGGTAAACAATAAATAGAGCCAAAATGGTGGTACAACTACAATATACAAAAGCTTTGTGGGCTTTTCATCAGTAAATTTGTTTTCATAGAGATTTGCACCAGATAACATCACTGTTCATGTAACCAAAGATGGGATGGTGAGGCAAAGGTAGGAGATATGATTATTGTGCTCCCAAATTCCACATGCCTATTAGCTATTATTGCCAAGCCAAAGCTGGAAAGAGAGCCAAAACACAAAAGTTTTATTATCTACCTTGCATGCAGAAAGTCTCAGGTTTCAATCCCAGCATCTCCAATTAGAGCTGGGAGACACACATGGCTGAAACTCTGGAGAACTGTCAGTGTGGACAGTACAGAATTAGATGGATCAGTGGTCTGGTTCAGTGTAAGGCAGCTTCCAATGTTCCTATTTGGAATGACCTACTTCTGGATTTTCTGCAACAGGAAAGAGGTTGCACTAGATGACCTAGAAGTCCTCCAGTGATCGTATGGTTTTGTGAATCTAGTCACTGTTCACTCTGTCCAAAAGAGCCAGTGATTGGTTGATGGAACCTGCTGCTATTATTCAGTTCCTCTCCCCACCCCAACCACCGTCTCGTAACATAACAGGGTAAAAGGTAAAGGGACCCCTGACCATTAGGTCCAGTCATGACCGACTCTGAGGTTGCGGTGCTCATCTCTATTGGCCAAGGGAGCCGGAATACAGCTTCCAGGTCATGGGGCCAGCATGACTAAGCCACTTCTGGCGAACCAGAGCAGTGCATAGAAACACCGTTTACCTTCTCACCAGAGTGGTACCTATTTATCTACTTGCACTTTGACGTGCTTTCGAACTGCTAGGTTGGCAGGAGCATGGACCGAGCAACGGGAGCTCACCCCGTCATGGGGATTTGAACCGCCGACCTTCTGATCAGCAAGTCCTAGGCTCTGTGGTTTAATCCACAGCACCACCTGCATCCCATAACATAACAGGGTACTGCAGTATAAAAGGAATGTTGGGAATCGTGACAGAAGCAGTAGCATTATAACCAGTAAAACTACCATAAAAAAACCGCATGTCTGAATGTAGCCCCAACACACACATTTGTTCAGCATCCCATGTTTGGACTTGTTAAAAGAGCTAAAGGAAATGGCTGAAATATTGTCTTCATGGATTTGAAAATGTCTGCAACAGCCATGATGCTGTGGAAGCTGATGGATGTGAGTCGTCTAGCCAGGTATGTTTCCCACCCATTGCAGGTTAAAGATGTTGGTCAGTGTCAAGAAGGGTGGTAGCATGATTGGGAAGGAGCATGCCAAAATTGGGGGGGGGCGTATGGGAGTAAATCTCATTGTAGACTTTGCCATTTACAATACTCTATAAATATTTCTCAGGATCTAGAATATTTATTTATTAAAATATTTCTTTACCTTCCTTCACAAAAGGGGGGGGGGGTCATAAGGTGATTTACAAAGGGAATGAAACTCCTCACAGTTTTACAACTGTTCAAGACCTACCGAACCCATGTTGATTTGAACAGCGATCCTAAGGCTTTTGTGATGGCAGAAAAGCTTTTATTTTTATTATTATTATTACTGGTATTCTGCTCACAATAATGATCTTTATTAGGCTTTGTCAGAAATTTTCCCACTGTTACAGCAAATGGCCTGGTATTTTTAGAATGTGCTTTTACTGTACAAAGGATTTATGAAAGCCAGAAAACCACATGGAATGAGCACCGAATTCACAGAAAACAACATCCATGACTTTTGCCTCATAAAGCGGTAAGTCCCCAAAGTAGCTCCTAATTTTCAGGATGCCAGGAAAACAAAAAGAACAGGACAGGTGCTCTTTGAGGGGAAATGATAAGTGTCTTGCTACCCCTCATTATGGAGACCAATCACTCTCCCACCCCACATCTCCTGAGGCAGAAACAAGCTTCTGAATAACCTAATTTTAAAAGTGACGATTTCATTGCAATTTACCAACAGAATTTTGCTATTAACTTATATTGAAGCCCACATACACTCTCACTATTGTGGTTCCTCAGGGTCTCTAGTTAATGCTTATTATGTAGTGTTTATAAAGACAAATGTCTATAAATACAAATGGTCTCATCTTTGTCTGCCTCCTTCGCTTGTTTTCTGAACTCCCAGGAACTACATTCTTGTCCCTCAGCAGCCCACTCTATATTTTAATAAAGAATTCATTATCCAAGTGTGAGTCCTTGTGTAGCCAAAGGCACCATCCACACACACAAAAATGGGGGTGTCAGCAGGCTCAGGTGCGACCTCATGTGCTCATATGTTTAAATGCACAGACACATGAACTTGTATATAGCATCTACTGTATGTCCATGGAACTATCACTTTGAGGGTTGTTACTGGAGGCAATTGCATGCTACAGAGGTTATTGCACTGAATGCTATGCTTCAGAAATGCCAATTATCGCCTAGGGAGATTTAGCAAGAATCAAACCATTATTACAATTAAAGTATTTATTTACACAAAATGGGAGGGCAGTGAGTAAGATGGCTTTGCAGCTCGATGTGCCTGTAGAATGTAGAAGAGCAAAATAGTAAATGCAGAAACTACTAACCCATGTTTAATGGAGCCTAAACTTAAACCTATAAAAGGAAGTATTGTACAGGAACTAGACTCCCACCAGGGTCCTGACTACTCCAAGAGAACATGGTTGAGAGCCAGGGAAACAGGAAGAGGAATAAAGAGGAAAGATCTGGCTAAAATGAAGTAGACTGGCTCCCACAGGAATCTGACTTAGTCAGACAAACTTAAAGAACAGCTATGTGAAGCAGTCTTCTGAGGGATGCCAAAAGCAGAACAAAGTAGAGCCGTCTTCAGGCACAAGACTAAACTGATGGTGAAGATGTGAAGCGTGAAACAGCCTTGATGGGGAAAATCTGAACATAATGGAATAATTTATCTGAAAGATACTGCCTAATGGGTGCTAGTTCTGAAACTAAGGGTGATCTCATTAAGAAAAGGGCTGGATGGAAGGGACACAATGGCAGTCAGCAGACATCACAATACAATTCTCTTACAAGAGAGTGACACAAGGGATCTCTGGCTAATCAAAACTTGTCACCAGATGTCTTAGGTATCCCTCACAGGGAAAGGTGGGTTACCTAAAGAATATGGATTTAGATTTAATAAAACTAAAAGGAACTTGTTGGAGGCTGCCTCCATTACTGCCCAGAGGGCATCTATTTGCATTTGATATTATAGAGGTTCTGGAGACTAATTAGGCTTTTATTTACATAATCTGTTTTGCATATCAGTTATTGCAGGGAAAATTCCCTGTTCAGAAATAAGTATGAAAAGGATATTTGACGGGAACCACTGGGGCTCCCACTGAGAGGAGGATACCTGAACTATTATTGCTTCTTCTGATTCCTTGCAAAAGTGTCATCATTATTTTTCAGAGTAAAGCACAAATAAACACAGAATACATGCAGAGTTGCCGTTGAATACATGGAAACTTTGCAGAAGTACACTTTTTTGGGTGGCGGGGGACTTCTAAAGTGAGGAAACCTTAAAACAGTCCAATGAGATCTATTCATACTAAGGGGCTATAGAATGCTGACTGACTGTTGGGTGGCTGGGGGGTCAGAAAACTGGGTGGGAGGGGAATTGGAATGGAATATCCTGACTGGCTAGAACACTGAAAAGGAGCCCTCTGTGCAGTGCAGAATTTTGTTGCAGCTTCCAGTTCATTTTATTTTGTCTCAAATCACATTAGGTGTTTTTTTGACAATTGCACAGTTATATGTTTATTCGTGGAAGCAAATCTCACTGCTTAAAGAGACTGTGCCTATGGGAAGTTGGGGGAAATGGTAGGTACAGCTCAGTGGACAGGAAAGTGAAAGCAAATGACCTCTCTGAAACTCTAGCTTCCCTTTGATACTGCACTTTATTATGTACACACAAAACTAAAAAAAACCCAACTAAATAAACCTCTGCAACATTGAACAATCAAGCAGCAGTTCTTCAGCTCCCAAAGAATAAGTTAGAAGGACAAAAGACTACAACTTTGTGATGCATGGAAAAGCATACCACCCAATAGTCCCACTTCGAATGGGACACCCCGGATTTAGAGAAGCTGCCCTGGCTTCTGTTTGAAATCCCAGATGTCCAGCTTCTGTGGCAGCCATGGCCCCTGTGATGGGGGCCACCAAACCAACTGCAACCACAACAAGGGTCCCCAAATGCATGTGTCACATTTTATAACTGATGTGGCACCTTCTACACAAGGATGTGCGCTTGAGACCTAAACTGCATGTTACAGGGAAATGATGGTGGCTGCCAACGCATCTCTCATCCCTATATCACCCTTGTGATGTCTAGAGAAACACAAATAATATGATGCTGGAAACCTAATAGCCCTATGTACTGACCACAAGAAAGACTAGTACACCAACAAGAAAGAGGTGGACAGCACTGATGATCCTGACCCTGATATCACAAACATAACGTTGGCTCCACCCTTTACCCCTGTGTGCTGAAGAGGCTGCTCCACATGATTGAGAACCCCGGTTGCACAGTGATTCATATCACTGAGAAGCCTGTACAAGTACAACAGACTTCCTCTTTAGACTTTTGCCCAATATGTGGCAGTCAGGGGAGTAGTCAGCAGGTATGTGACATGGGGAGGCAGGGCCAGGAGTCATGATTCTCCTCCCCCTCCCCACAGAGGGCTGATATCAAAGTGGGACAGGGCAAGTGATTCTTCCTTCCCATTTTGCTCCATTTTTTGCTGCTTGCCAGGGGGCAGTGAAACACTGTGCTATAGTATCACCTCATGTGTCCTCTTTGAACAGACGTATTAAGGAGAGGACATGATTTAGCTACATTAGCTCACATTTCCCCTGTAGCATTTAGTATCAGCTTGAGTACAAGCAGTACCAAAAGTAAAGTGAGAGTCAGTCCTTAGTAATCCTTTTTAATAACTGACAGCTTAAAAGAAAAAAGAAAAAAAAGAACTTCAGGAAACTGGAACTCAAGAAAATATGTTTGAAATGGGATCGTGCTTCTGTTTGTTGCATCCTGATTCTGTTGTCATCCTTTCAGGAAATGAATATCCCATACAGCTGGAAGAAAAGCTCTGGGTGATTTTCTTTTTCATTAAGATAACCCAATAATTTAAACAACAGTTCAAGCCTGGTAGATATTACTCTCCTTCCACTGATCCCCTCTCCAATTCTTCATCCTTTTGTTGTTTAGCTCAGTTCTTTGTAATGACTGATATGAATTCGGTTTTAAAGCAGACTGTTTCTTGCTGCTCTGGTCATGTGAGGGATACAATTCTGGTAGTTAGCTACAAAATGTAAGGACAAAGTTGAATGTCCCATTTCTGATTACTTGGTAAAACTGGCCCACAGATGATTGTGCAATACAGTTTTTTGCAATCAGATGGTCTGTGAAAATTGTTAACTTTTGGCAGAAGGAATGCTTCCATACCAGAGCTTCCATAACAGAGTTAGTACGTCTTTGAATTTAGTTAATTGGTTTATTGTTGGTTTTATTTTAATTAATATAACTTTTATCCATTTCTGTCTCCTAATTCTTTTGTATGGGGTGGGGTGGAGTGGGGTGGGAAGCAATATTCTCCTCTTTGGGCTTAAGCATTTGTATAGCTCCACAAAAACCTGCAGACCTTTCCACAAACTTAAAAAGAAAAGAAAATCTCATTAAGCTGCTGTCCTAAACATACTTACTAATAAATAAGCTCCATTGGGCACAAATGGAATTTGTTTCTATAAATATGCACAGGATTTCTCCATTCGAAGCTCAATCCAGATAAGACTGAGGCATTATTAGTGGGTGTTTCACTAGACCAGGTGGTTGGAAGGTTGTCTGCTCTTGATGGGGTTACACTTCCTCTGAAGGAGCAGGTTCATAGCTTGGGGGGTATTCTTGGATCCTTTGCTGTCACTCAAGGCTCAGGTGGTGTCAGTGGCCTGGAGTGCCTTCCATCAGCTTCAGCTAGTGGCCCAGATGGACAGGGATGGCCTAACTACTGTTGTCAATGCTCTGGTAACTTCTAGGTTAGATCACTGTAATGTGTTCTATGTAGGGCCGCCTCTGAAGACGGTTCAGAAACTTCAGCTAGTGAAGAATTCAGCGGCCAGGTTGCTCACCGGAGCAAAATGGTTTGAACATATTACTTCGATCCTTCTCTGACTACACTGGCTACCAATTAGTTTCCAGGCCCAATTCAAAGTGCTGGTTTGACTTAAATGACTCAGGACCGCAATACTTCAAGGACTGCCTCTTCCCATATGAAACCTACCTGGTCCCTGAGATCACCTTCTGAGGCCCTCTTTCGTGTGCCTCTTGAAGAGGTCCGGAGAGTGGTAACACAAGAATGGGCCTTCTCTGCAGTGGCTCCCTATCTATGGAATGCTCTCCCCAGGGAAGTTTGCCTGGCGCCTTCATTATACACCTTTAGGCACCAGGCAAAAATCTTCCTTTTTAACCAGGCCTTTGGTTGATCTTATTTTATAATTTGGCTTTTGGTCTGATTTTAGTCTTGTTGTGAACTGTCCTGAGACTACAGGTATAGGGCGGGATATAAATTCAGTAAATAAATATTTCTCATTTTATCTATTAATTGACCCACCATCCCCATTCTGCCCAACACCAAAGGAAGATATTATTTCTTTCTCCAATATCAGGTGACTTTTTTATCTCTATGATGATATGCCATTTGCACAAAAGGTTTGTGAAATCCAGTTTGGTAGAACAACCCCTCCTGAAGCAGATGGATTTCTCCCTTGTGGAGCCACGCTCCCTCTTGAAAGACAAAAAGAAATCAATTTCCTGGCCAAAGCTCATGCCAAAGAGTTCTGCTGCCAAGCAATTACCTGTCTGTTTTGGCATGAGCTTGTTGTTCTCTTTCAGGCCCCTTGAGCCATTTGAGATGGACGATGGGAAGGCTATGACTGAGAGGGGGAATGACACAAGGAAAGGGTAAAATTATGACAATCCAATTCATTACAATATAGTGGCCTTTCTTTGGTATTTATGAAGTCCTGAAACATGCTGTCAAATTGATTTATACTGAATCAATTAATTCATTAATTAAAAGCCAAGTGATTAATCAACTAAAAAATCTTTAATTAGTTGACAAGCCCAACTTGAAGAAGTTTATAACATTTTATAATCTGTCACTGTGCAGAGACTGCTCAGTTACTTTCACATTGTGATATCAATTGTCAAAAGGTTAGCTGAACACTCTGGATTCAGCATCGTACGTGCCAACAGAATTTGTAAAATGAAAGTTGGCAGTCATCTAAATATATGCAATCCATCTCCACTCAGAGGCAGAGCATCTACCTTACATATAGAAAATCCCTTGTCAATTATTTGTTTGTTTATTGCATTTATATCTTCTTCTTTTTCTTTTTTTTTGGGCCAAGTTGCTCCAGGTGGTATACAGAATTTTTGCCTTCCTCATTTTATCCTCACAACTTTGTGTGGTAGGTTAGGCTGAAAGGCAGTAACTGGCCCAAGATCAATCCCTGGCATTTCCAGATGGGGCTGGTAACACAAATTCTGGAGAGCTGGTGCCAGTGAAGACAATACTGCATTAGTTGGACCAAAGTTCCAAATCTTTCTAAGAACACTTCTTATGTTCCTATGTTGTAACACATCTATTCAAAATTCTCTAAGGCTATGTGTTGCATTAGCCATTCTGCATGTTGAATAGCTTGTTATATGAATTGGGAGATAGATGTTCTATTCATCATAAAATACATTACACTGGTACCTCAGGTTACATACGCTTCAGGTTACAAACGCTTCAGGTTACAGACTCCGCTAACCCAGAAATAGTGCTTCAGGTTAAGAACTTTGCTTCAGGATGAGAACAGAAATTGTGCTCCGGCAGCACAACGGCAGCAGGAGGCCCCATTAGCTAAAGTGGTGCTTCAGGTTAAGAACAGTTTCAGATTAAGTACGGACCTCTGGAGCGAATTAAGTACTTAACCTGAGGTACCACTGTATATCCATGCCACAGAAATCTGATTCTGACTATAAACAGGAAACGGTTACGTTAAAGAGCAGTGCTATGAACACATAACTGCCAGGGAGTCCTTGTCTGCTACCTAAACTAATGTGGTTCTGTCAGACCAGGCCAATGGTGGAGTCTGGAGTGAGCCAGGAACTGGGAATCAGGACTGAAAAAGAACAATGAAGAACAGAGAGCAAACCAGAAAACAGGACTAGAGAGGTATCAATGCAGGAGGACTGAAAATCAAAACACAGGACACACCAGAGGCCAGGTAGACCTGTTCTACTCCTTCCTCCCCAGGTGAGATGTTTGGGCAGAGCCCAAGTGTATGACTGAAGGGCTGCAGTTATATACTTCACCACATAGGGCAGTAATCAGCAGTTCCTGACAGGTTTGGGTTGTTGCGAAGATGAGGATTCCATTATAGCACCCATGCAATGTATTGATTTTTAGTTCTCTGTACTGGGATAGCGTTTCCAAGTCAACCTTCTAAATTGCGGTGTTTGCTTTCTTCATCAGCATCTGTTTTTTCAGTCTTGTAGGTAAAAATGAAAATCTAACTTGCATGCGCTCGGTAGCTAAAAACACAGGCAAGTGCATTGAGTGCAATTAATGCAGTATTCCCCTTTTATGAAGCCACTTCAGTGGAAATCAGTAAGAACGAGGAAAGTAACGTGTAAGCAAAATAAAGGCACTCATAAGAAACAGGAGTTGGGGGAGGAAGGGAAATGAAAGGGGAAGTTTGGTGCATAGTGCAAAATAAAATTTATGTTTTAAAAAATCCTTTCTTTTAGGCAGCAGGCATAAAAAGAATTCTCTCTCAAAGACCTAAATTTTATTTTGCTCCATCAACTAGCTTTGAACCGTTAAAAGAAACCCTGCAGCTGTAACTGCACCAATTATAGTAATAAATTATAATAAAAAGATTCACAGTTCTGTTCATTTCTGCTAAACTGGATCATTTGTGTCATTTGGTATGTCATACAAATATTCCATTTTCTTTCACAGATGTCTGTCTATTAAAGTGCAGAAGGAAAAATGAGATAAGGATAAATATACTATCTTTGAAATTACTACGCCAAGGAATAGAAATGTGTGCAGTGTTCCCCCCTGCCCCCCTTCACAAAGTATTTCTTCTTTTCTTCAGAGATATGTCCTTTTGGTTCAGCTCAGATTTTAGCTACGGATCATTTGATATCCTTAAGCACAGTATAATCTTTACATGTAATTATCCTAACAATAATGTTACAAATGAGAAGAACAAAATCATGTGTGCACCATCCTGAGCTGATTTCTTGTCATAGCCATTTACACTGGGTGACAGGCTATTCTGGAAGTTTCTTCAAGTCTGAGGAACGCTTTATGTTTTTCAAAAATGAATACCCCGTCTTATTTTCAAAGAAACTCAATGCAGCTTATGATCCACAATACAAAAACAAACAATAACAAAATAAGTAATAATAAGATCCCCATTAGCACAATGTATATTACTATGCTTGAATTCTGCTTGTGAGCTTCCCACAGATTGGACCCTGTGAAAACAGGGTGTTGGACTAGATGGACCTTTGACCTGATCCAGCAGGCTCTTCTTATCAGAAATCTTAACGAATCACAAATACTAATATTAAAGGCAAGCTTCCATAACGAAATCTGAATTTGTGCCATTGAAACTCAGACACTAAAGCTAAATCTGCAAAGGGGGAATAATCCTGTAAAAGCCTTTTGATCAATTGAGCTTTTATCAGCCATCAAAAACAGTACAGTGGTACCTCTGGTTATGAACTTAATTCATTCTGAAGGTCTGTTCTTAACCTGAGGTACCACTAATGGGGCCTCCCGCTGCCACCATGCCACCACCGCGCTATTTCTGTTCTCATCCTGGGGCAAAGTTCTTAACCCAAGGTACTACTTTACTTTGTTTAGGGAAGCTTTTAATCTTTGATGTATTACTGTATTTTAATATTTGGTTGGAAGCCGCCCAGAGTGGTTGGGGAAGCCCAGCCAGATGGGCGGGGTATAAATAAATTATTATTGTTGTTATTATTATTATTATTATTTCTTCTGGGTTAGTGGAGTCTGTAACCTGAAGTGTTTGTAACCCGAGGTGTTTGTAACCCGAGGCACCACTGTACAGTGATGATACATTTGGAAGGGAATAGAGGATCCCAAAACCTTTCTGGGTGGTGAAGCTTTCTATACAACCCAACAACTCTCAGCTTGATGGAAGTCCAGAACAAACAAAAATAGGGTGTTGTGCAACTTGACAGTTGGAGGACCACTTGCTGAGATTGCTTGAAAAATAATGATTAGAGTAATTTGTGAATGTGTATGGTCAAAGGATAGGAAATCACACTCTGGCCTCTATTACCAACAAGAAGACCCAAGGCCACTGCGAGAGGGCACTGCCTTCTCCCCATGGGAAACCAACCTAGCATCTTCATCATGATCTTCTATAGAACTTGTGTGTTCAGAGGAATACCATAAACCGAGGACAAGCAATGGCAGAGGACTGTTCCCTTCATATCCTGCTTGATAGATCTGGATAGGGAGCCTCTGTCCCTAGAAATATTGTTGGACTCCCACTCTCAGCATCCTGGCCATTATGGCCAATGCTCAGGGATAATGCAAATTGTAGACTACAGCTTGTACTCCAACCACAGATCAGATGTATCCTTGTCAGATTCAGGAGGGAATTTCTTGTGTGAACTTCCTGGATCTTATTTCAATATGGTCGTTACTTAATGAATGATGCAAAGGGATGATATATCAGATTTATATCCCTGAGTTTAGAGCATATAAAATGTATGCCTTATGGTTAGTAAAACATACTGAATAGTAATAATTTCTAATACAGTGGTACCTCTGGTTATGAACTTAATTCGTTCTGGAGGTCCATTCTTAAGCTGAAACCATTCTTTTCCTGAGGCGCGCTTTCGCTAATGGGGCCTCCTGCTACATGCACGCATCCAGCATGTGATTTCCGTTCACATCCTGGGGCAAAGTTCACAACCAGGAGCAGCTACTTCTGGGTTAGCGGAGCTTGTAACCTGAAGCATTCGTAACCAGAAGCGTTCATAACCAGAGGTACCACTGTAACTCTTTCTATTCACGCATCATATCTATGGGAGAATAAATTCATGGAGGGGAAGATCAGTGTTGCATGATGAATGTATGGAGGGGACAGTGTAGGGTCATTTAACCATATTTAATTAAACCATATTGATATTCTAATTGGATTTCAACAGCTTTTTATTCTTTTCTCTTTTTTGCTGATTCTTTAAGGCCAAGATTTCTCAACACAGATGCTTAAAGTTACAAGCATTACTCACTGGTTTCTACCAAAATTAGAAAGAAGAAGTGATACTGAAGCAGCTGATTTAGAGCAAAAGCATTCTTAATGGGTTTTAATAATCCTTCCCCCCCCCCGGACATTTTATAAACAGTGGTGCCCCTCTAAGAGCCTTCCCAATTATTTTGGGTATTCGGCATTTGTTGTTAGGTAACTTCAATATTTAGAGAATTCAAAGCATTTTCTGGGATAATAAAATAACAAAGACTTGCGGAAGAATGCAAAAAATGTCTTGGCTGTTAGATCTGTTTATCTGATCATAAGACAATGTTTAGTTCCAAACCTGTGGTTACATGTCTGATTTGGATGGTTATTTATACTTCTTAATTGCATTATACAAACCATCTCAAGGTGATGTACAATATATGCCACCCTCAAAAGATAATTGTTCTGAAATGAATCAGTTGCAATCCTTGCCTGTTTTGAAATCTAAGCTGCTCAGTAAATACTTTCAAAACCCATACATCACATTTTTCAGATTTAGAGCTTCTATTTATATGCATTTGCAGAAACCTATGCCAGTTTATTCACAAACCCTGCAAGCCCTTAGTTGCCACTACACTTCTGCAAGAATTTAATTGAGAAGATGTGGTAAATAATGACTTATGAGAGAGAGAAATGCTCACTCATAGTGGGTTAGGAAAGATGTCTCTCCCCGACAGAGAAGGTCTTATGGCTTCTAAGTGATGTAAATGCTTCAGTGACTCATAAAGTCACCCTTTTTGCTTTGGCAGCCAAAAAGATCAGAAAGAAAACCCTGGTCAATATAGCCGTGAACTGTAAGGGAGACACAGAGATCTAAATAGAGACCATTATTTGTGGTGCGACACCCCCTTTGCTTCTATTTATTTTTTTATTCAGATTTGCCAGGCCAATGGCTAGTAAAATAAAGTTGTTTGGATTGAATTGGATACGTTTGTTACTTTGGAAAAAAATGATATTCTCAAGAAGTGAATTAGAATATTATACTCCTCCTAAATCACAGGTGAGGACAAATGGAATCTTTTCAAATCCACTTGTCTTGGAAAATGATAAAGCAACGGGCTGCCCTTTCTCCACTGATATCTGATTTATGTTTGGAACCATTGGCATATGCAATGAAACATAATAGGGAGATTTCTGATATTGTACATGAGCATGAGAATGTAAATTAGCATTATATGCAGATGTTCTACTATTATTTATTAATACATCACAAACATCTATACCAGAACTAATAAGGGCAATTAATAGTTTTGGTACTAACTGAGGGTACACAATTAACTGGATAAATTCTGAATGAAATCCAGTGGGTAATTGTAAATTACATACTTTGTATACTAACTGTCAATTTTACTGGTGGCCAGAGATAATAATATACCAATATGTAAACATTTTAGTTCTGAGAGATATCTCCCACATGATTAAAATTAATTTAAATATATTGATAATGGAGATTTCTAGTGATCTGGAAAGATGGGCATGACTCAAGATGACATTTTTGTCACAAACAATATACCGTATGTATTAGGAGGTATTTATTTATGTGTTCCTCTAGTGCATTTTCAAAATATCAGTGGTATATTTCAGAGGTTTATTTGGGGTAACTTTCCACCATACTTCTCATTTAAAATAAATATAATTTATCGGTGACAATATATTTAATTAAATCACCTGTTTGTGTGTGTTTATAGGCTATCTGCTTTGAGTGCTTTGGCATACCCTAAATTATTGGAGGAAATAACTGAATCTTCTTAGAATAAGAATAAGAATTTATTTATATGCCACCCATCTGACTGGGTTGCCCCAGCCACTGGGAGGCTTCCAATAAATGAAAACATCAAACATAGTAAAACATCAAAACATTAAAAACTTCCCTACACAAGGCTTCCATCAGGTGTCTTCTAAAAGTCAAATAGCTGTTGATTTCCTTGACTACTGCTAGGCAGGCATTCAACTGGGTGGGTGCAACTACCGAGAAGGCCCTCTGCCTGGTTCACTGAAACCTTAATTCTCGTAGTGAGGGACCACCAGAAGGCCCTGGAAGCTGGATCTCAGTATCTGGGCTGGACGATGGGGATGGAGATGCACCTTCAGGTATACAGAGCCAAAGCAGTTGTGAATTAGAAAGTTTAATTCACAACTGCTGTTTATTGGACCTTTGTAAAGCAGACTTTCAAGAACTTAGAGAGTTGTAGCATAAGGAATTAGAATGTGCTATCAACCTAAACAATGAAAAATTGCTTTAGAATCTCTACCCAACATTTCTCCACATTTGAACTTGAGATTGATTCAGCAAAAGAAAATAGCTGTTTGGGGTATATTGGACTTCACAATGTTTGTACTGGAAGGCGCTGTCTAATACAGGTAGATGTTGGGGAGGTAATACTGAATTGGCCTCACTGAGGCATATGATGTGGGCATGTCCATTGATACATTCTTTTTGATCTGAAGTTGTTGCCTGTATCAATTTTGTACTTAGATATTTGCTGGTGTTCATGTGCTTTTAAACTATATCCCTACAACATGGGGATTAAACGGCTGGACAACACAAATCCTGGACATTGTCAGTCTTTACAATTGCCAAGAAACTTCAAGCCTGGAAGGATTAATGCCCACCACATGAGGACCTCACTGCCTTTGCTACACTTGAACATTTTAAAAAAATATATTTATAATTTCATGTGGATACCTGTTTGGGCATCTGGAAAGCTTATATCAATTTAAATGTTTAATTTTACTTAGGAGGTCTGATGGCTATTGTATTCTCAATGTGAGCTATCAGTTTGTAATGTTATTATAGATTTTTTTCTGGCCTTGATAATCTTCGTGGCTTTCTGTTTCTTAAATTTGTCACTTAAAAATAAAAAAGGAACAAGGAGTGTACGAACTTATCTTCAGATGTTCATGTACCTTTAAGCTATTTTCCTATAGCATGGGGATTAACGACAGGACAACAAAGGGAATTCTTATGGTTGCCAAGAGACTTCGAGCCTGGAAGGATAAATATCCGCCATCTGAGGACCCTACTGCCTTAGACATATTCCTGATGCTTTCTGTAACATAATCTGCATGTCCCTGATATGAAAATACACCACGTCTGTGGCAACAAGGTCAGCAAAAGATTAGCTGCTCTGCCAAAGCAGATGCAAGTCTCATAGCAGGCAGACCACCCACCTTTTAAGTTTGTGTATGTGTCTCTCTCTGTGTGTGTTTTTTAAAAAAAACAATTTCCAACATGAATGTAATAACTTGCGTCATCCTGCACTGTTTCTATCCCCCTCTTTCTTTGATCTCTTTCTTAATTATTTCAGCCCTATATGTTTCTTCTGTGGCGTTTGATAGCAGTTTATTCTGTCAGCTGCAGCTACCTGTTCCTTCAGTGTTTGGATTCAGGGCAGATAAAAGAAATCACTTCTTCACACAGGACATAGTTAAACTATGGAACTCGCTCACACAGGAATCACAGAATCATAGAGGCACTAATCCAACCCTCTGCAATGCAGGAATCCCAACTAAAGCATCCATGGCAGATGGACATTCAACCACTGCTTAAAAACCTCAATGGAAGGAGAGTTTTCCAAGGGAGTCCTTGGACAGCTCTTACTATCAGAAAGTTGCAGGAGAGAGCTTGTGGCACACATTCTAATAAATGCAATAGATCAGAGGAAGAAGAGTTTGGATTTGATATCCCACTTTCTCACTACCCGAAGGGGTCTCAAAGCGGCTAACAATCTCCTTTCCCTTCCTCCCCCACAACAAACACTCTGTGAGGTGAGTGGGGCTGAGAGACTTCAGAGAAGTGTGACTGGCCCAAGGTCACCCAGCAGCTGCATGTGGAGGAGCGGAGATGCGAACCCGGTTCCCCAGATTACGAGACTACAGCTCTTAACCACTACACCACACTGGTTTCCATCCGCACATGAATCCACTTAATGTGTGTGGCTGGCAGTGTGTGCTTATATGGGATTAGGGAGACCACAGCATCATCATCATCATCATCATCATCATGGCATATTATTATTCACAGATCTCAGGGTGGTTCACAATGCAGGTTTTAGCAACTTCCCTTATACTGAGCATCACATGTAGTTCTGCCCTCCGCTTGTCTTTTTAAAATTCATACTTCTGAATTATAGGATTTTTATCAGGGATGTATTCATCTTGCACAAAAGTGTTTACAATAAAAGTAATCTTCATAACAATCACATTAGCAGCTGCATTGTCAAGAGCTATACACCTCATCTCCTACACTTTCAGCATGAAAGCTTTTAAAAATGGGCGGTTTACACTTGACAGCCCCTGCGTGCTTAGTGCGTTTCAAATTTGTGCAAAGCAAACAAAAGTTACAATGGCGATGAATTTTAAAATAGAGACCACCTTTGAATCAGGATCAAGGAATGCACACCTAACAAGAAAGAAAACAGGCTGTCCTTCCCCTGGGAAAGCAATTACAGTGTGAGTCATGAAGTAACTCAGAGCAAACATGTGACTCATTGCCTGCAATGGGTATCAGCAATTGCGCTAGTAAAGGAAGTTGGTGTTGATGATTCATTGTATTGTCAAGATAATGTGTTGCTTAAACATTATGATGACCATGCAATTCTAGTATTGCCTCAAATTCAGATAAACAATACAATTTAGTAAAGTAGGAAGAAAACACTATCTAGAAAATATAAGGGATGTTCTCACATATGCCACTAAGATACTGATTTTGTCTGGGATAGGCCACATTGGCATCAAAGCAGAAGAGAGTCATATTAAAATTGGGTTTACTTTCCAACCAATGTGTATTTTTCATTTCAGGGATATGGAACCTGTGGCCCTCCGGATGTTCCTGGAGTCCAGTTTCCATCAGCCCCAGGCAGCGTGGCAATGGTAAGAAAAGTGGGAGTTGTAATCCAACAATGTTTGGAGGACTATGGACTTCCCCATCCCTGAAATAGTGGAGGTTGGAACAGAAAAGTGATTTCGAAAGATATGAGTATATGTGCCTTTGCCAAAAATTTGTAGCATGGTTGCTGTTTAAACAGATGAACTTGGATCCAAAGCTTTTACTACACCCGCAGAAGGAGCTTCCATTCACAGAAGTGGAGTTGTACTCATGGAAGGGGGTCTGAGAGCAGAAAAACCTCTTCCACAAATGCACCTTGGCTTTCTGCAAATGGAAGCTGCTTCTATTAAAGGAAGCAAAACCTTGCATGAAAGCTGAGGTTTCAAGTTATTGGTGCTACTCTGCAGTGATGATACAACAGAAAAGTATCAGACTGTTTCCTTGTATGCTGCAGCTACTCAGAACCCTCTGTGGGGGGATTGAGATTGGGGGTCAGCCTTTTAAAAGGTTCGGTGTAGCTTTTTGTTGTTGCTGCTTGGTGCTGAGGGTGTGTGTGTGTGAAAGAGCAAAGGAACCATCCATTTACTGCCTCCCTGATGTCTCCAACATAGCATCACTCTGGAGCAATACTACACCAGAAGAATCCAGAGTTCCTCACTGCAGCTATGCAGAGCTCCTCCCTGTGTCAAAAGTCCTTACTGTTACCACCTGTACTGTAAGTACACCAGGTACAGGGCGAGAGCTACTGACAGAACATTGAAATCCAGGAGCAATTCCTGGTGGCTGTCTCTGCTGTTCATTTTTAGCCACCATGCTAATGCAATTCACACCCCTCATTTCACCTGCACAAAAAAAGTAGATGCTGGCCATAGCCAGAGAAATGGGAGAATCAAATGCTATGAATGTTTCATAAACCGTCTTTAGGTGTGGATTTCAAATGGAATGTGAAATATAACTCACTTGCAAGTGGTCCGACTATGTGAGAATGCCCCCCCCCCGCAAGTTCACCGGAATTGTGCCCCCATGTCTGTGCAACAGCTGCTAAAACATGTCCTCAGACTAGGTACACCCTATATGTGCTCTTGCAATACAAGGAGAAACAGAAAAATGAATGTCCATCCATTAGAGTAAAAACTGGGACTCATGTGACCAAGTAACCCAGTGTGAAGAAATGTATGTCTTAAAATAGCTACAGAAGATAGTGAACCTGCTGGGTAATTACTGTAAATTTGGCAGATTTCCCAACACTCCAGTTTTACTAGTTATAATCAGTGCAGTAAAAGTGATCTATTTAAAGTTTTAATTTCTTGGGCATGGTTATGAAAGAGACAATTATGCAGCAGCATCCTAAACAGAAGTAAGTCCTGCTACGAAATTTACTCCACACTGAACGTACCTAAGATTGCAACCCCCTTCTCATCTATTCTTTCTATTTTGCTAAACTTAGTGATAGAAAATGTGTAAAATCTAAAGTTTGTATAGACTAGTCTGATATTTATCAGCTACTGGAAGTAGCAGCAAGGTTCCAACATGGTTGCCCTTTCAAGAAACCATGCAGCTGATCCAAAGCAGCAAGACGTTGGAGCAACCAGGGCTGGTGTCAGCACCTGGGATCTTCAGGTGCCTGCGGAGGCACTGGTGGCTAGATCTAGGAACCAGCCATCATGTCGATTACCCACAATGCCCCTGACATAGTATCACTCTGGGGCATTGTGAGAAGGTAAAATGTTGGGTAAGTCTGCAGGTCATCCATCACTATAGGAGCAAACCCTCCACATAGAACTTTGCCATGCAGTTTAATAATAATAATAATAATTTTTATTTATACCCCACCCTCCCCAGCCACGACCGAGCTCGGGGCGGCTAACACCAGGTATAAGACAATTGATTAAAATACAGCTTAAAAACAAGATTAAAAGACAACATTATAATGCAGCCTCATTTCAGTAAAAACTCAAATCAAAAACTTTTTTGGGATGAAAACGTCAAATCTACACCAAGGCCAACTGTCCAGACTAGTCCTACATGGGCCAGAAAAAAAGCCAAGGAAGTCCCCAAATAGGAGTTCCATCACAGAAGGGGAAAGGAAAAAGGACAGAGGGGAAGGGGATCAAGTTGATTCCAAGCCAAAGGCCAGGTGGATTCCAAGCCAAAGGCCAGTTTAGCATTGCATAGCTGATTTTTTATGAACAAATGGCCAGTACTGGTGGGGTGGGGGTACTCAGCTAGCTCAGGACTGTGGTGTGGAGAGATGTGGAAATATAGCCTTTTGTCCCACCATGGTCCTAATCAGAATACCACGCCTCCTGGAAACCCCAGGAGGGAAAAGTTCTCTTGTGCTTGCTAATATCCCACCAGCATCCATTTGGCGACTGTGAGAACAGGATGCTGGACTAGATGGGACATTGGCCTGATCCCACAGGTGGTTCTTATGTTCTTATTTGGCATCATTTATTTAACGTAAATCAGCTTTGCAATGATAAATTTGTTGGCAGAAAACATAAAATTAAACATGCTGCTTCTAGAGAAGGGGGTTGATGAAAACAGGACATAAAAGTCTCTGTGTCAGAGGGAGGGGAGGAAGAATGTTTTTAATAATAAAAGTAGAGAAACAGTGCTGAATTTATGAAAGGGAAGGAAAAACATGAAAAGGTAGAAAAATCCTGATGTTGCATGCTTTGGGGGCACTAGTTGAATGATATATTGCATGACTTTCATCATCAGGTAATTTTATATTTTATTTGTGCCTGCATTTCTGCATTTTTTAAATTTCTGCATATTTTATTTATAATTTTAGTTTAAAAATAAACAGCAGGCTTTTCAACTGTTTGAAGGAAAGTTATACAGGCAGCAGAGTCATGATGTGCTTTCTGTCTCTCACACGCAAACATCCAAGTGCGTCAAACAGATAATATCAGAAATTGAATTCCCCATTGCAACGCGCAGCCAAAGCACAGCTCCCCGCTATATCCTAGGAAGAGGTACAATAGCAGCATTGTCTCACCCATTCCAGAGGTTTAATCCGAGACATAATGCTACAGAAATGGTGGTGGGTGACTTCCAAACTTAGCCTGATACCTGTCTGTGACAAAGCTGAAGATGTGGGCGGAGATGGGAGTAAGTGTCGCCTTGTGAAAACAGCTGGAGGCAGTGCACCTCGCCTGTGTCTTTAATGGGCAATGAGCCAGAAAGGCAGCTTCCCTCCTGCAATACATATGGGAACTCAGTTTTGCGAAACATTGTCACTGCTGTTCTCCAGATGAAAGATAGAGACGCACAATGAAAGAGTCCCAGAAACTGTGAGCAGCTCATTATACAGCACAGCGTGATTATTGGTTGGATTAATTATTGCTTTTATCCTGCTTAAAAAGAATCTAGATCAGTAGCAGCAGAATATTAGGAGTATTTTTATGTGCCTTTGAAATAAGGGAGTACTAATGAGTCTTTGGGCTTTCAGTGTTTACTCCACAGAGTTGTTGTAGGCCTGTGGGCTAAATCCTCCTCTGTCAGCTACACCAATTCCTCCAGTGCACATTTTAGTTAATGATGCAGCCCAGTGGTCCGGACAGTAGGTCAGTAGACTGTGGAGCTAAATTAAGCAAAGTCTTATTTCCCATGTCCTCTTTACCGAACGAGCAAAGGGATTAATTCAGGACAGAGGATGAGAAAAACAAAAGAACCCCCATGATCCAGCTTGCTACTTTTCCTGTTAGAGTCTCTTAAGAAGACAAGTTTAAACATGGATTTCACTTCAGTTCCGAGGATACACACATCATTTAAACTCATCTGGAAAGAACATCCGCTATCTTTTCATGTAGTGTTTTTCTTTTAAGACAACAACAACAAATAGATCTTGTGAGTAAAATTCACAAGGGTGGGGGAGAAAATCCACAGCTGTGATTACACTTTCTGTATTTATCACAGCTGTCGTGCTGAAAGGTGGGCATTTGACCAACTGCAAGAAATTAGGATATTTTCACACAATCAAACAATCAGCCTTATCCTGGGACGACATGGGAACGGTTCATCCCATAATATGCATATTGAGTAAAGATGTAGAAGAAGCCCCGCCCCCTTGCCCAGCAGGACTTGCAACAGGACCTAGTTTGGATTACAATAGAACACTTAGCTGGGTAGCAGCCACATTTGCCCACTCCGTGAGAGAAGCTCTTGTCCAATTAATAGGGCCCAATGCTATTCTTGTGAAAAATGGTAGTTCAAATTCATCCAGGATTGCAAGGCAAGGCAAGGTAAGGAAATTCTGAAAGCATTCCGCAGCAGATGTTGGAAGACAGTATGCTCCTTTCTCCAGCATTCTTGAACAGATGGGGAATACACAGAGGCTACACACATACACATCCTCGCACACATAACATGGGGAGGGGCTGGAGCTCAGTGGCAAAGGATCTGATTGGCATGCAGAAGGTATGAGGTTCAATCCCTTGGCATTTTCATCTTTGACTGGGAAAGCCCCTCCTGAAATACTGGAAAGCAAGACAGTACTGTGTCAGTATAGGCAATGCAGAGATAGATTGATCAATGATCTGACTGTGTATAAAGGCAGATTCCTATGTTCCTGGGATTCCACTTCCCCCTTGGAGTGGGATGCTTAAACAAAGAGAGAGAGGGAGGAGATCACAGCCTCCTTCAGCATCAACTATATAAGAAATCTAGATGGATTACTTTTATCAATATACATGACAGAGGACAATTTCTCTTTAAGATGGGCAAATACAGAAATTATCTCGATTCTTCAATAATATTTATCAATGAAGCGTTCCATTCTTAAAGTTATTGTCATATAATACATATTTTCCTAAGAAATAAGGAATGGGAAGTGAAGGGGAAAGTGAGTATTGTGAACTGCTAGCCAGCTGATGGGGCCAGGTTGGTCGTCCCCTTGCAATGATGGTGCCCCAAGATGTACATACAAACAGGACTCAAATACAACAGCCATTTCCTGCTCTTGCTCTCCAGGTATCAAGGGGTGTCATGCTTCTGTCCATGCTGATCCCAAATCACCATCTTGACTAATGACCATTGATAGACTTCTCCTCTTCCAAGAAAGGATATCATCACATCCTGTGCCAGTGAATTCCATAAACTAATGAAGCACTGTGTGAAGAACCTCCTTTTATTTATCCTGAACTGAAGTCCAACTTTCGCTTTATGTTGCTGGAGCCTCTTCCAAGTTTGGGCTCAGGATGATTATAATAGGCTGATGGCATCAAGCCATATAATCTCATTGGAAATATGAGAGGATATTTACACAGAGATCGTGAAAGAGAGCACAAAATAGACAATAGGGAATAAAATTCCACTACCTTTTACTGATCCATGAGAAGTCTTACGATTCAGTTCAGATTGTGTTTGAAGATATACCATTAGCGTTGGAGGGTTGCTGTCAACTGGGCCAACAGATTTATACTCTGCGTAGCTTACTTGGCTCAGAGACACAGCCATTGCTTCCTGAAGTGATTTCTAAAACTTATATTAAATTTATTGCTGGTAATTTTACTTCCCCTCTGAGCACCATATAAACATTTATTATACTAAAAGCACTAGCTTATCACAGGGAGATTATTATGTATCTTGTTTGTGTGTTTTATTTTATCTTGTGTTTTTGTGTTGTGAACTGCCCTGAGATCTACAGATGGAAGTCATTATACAAATTTAATAAATAAAATAAAGAATAAAAATCTACCAAAAGATTCTCTTAATTTTTTTTTTAAGAAGTGGTAAAAACATAATGTATCACAGTGTGGTGCAGAATAAGAGGTTTCTGACATGCGTTAAGAATGCCTGCAGTATCACAAGTGGGTATTAGAAGTGGCTGTGAATTACTGGTGTGCATTCCAAGCTGATTTCAGTTCAAAGCCATTTGTGCTGCTGTTTATTTCAGTGCTTAGCCAAGGAAAATCTACAATACTAGGTATGCTAATTTAACCTCCTTCTCATGCCAAAAGCCTTTGGGGGGGCGGGGGTTTCTCTTCCCTTTCCCATTCAGTGCATTGGAGTTGTTAAAGAATCTATTGCTTCCATCATCACCTTTCACAATCAGTTCGCAGTTTCAACAAAGACTCAGCAAAGCTGTGGTCTGTCATTATTCCATTAAGATAATCTTTAAAAACTCACCAGATATGAACAGACAACTTCTGAGCCTTGAAATAGAGCAAGTTGGGCACAATCCAATGAAAGAGAGTGGCAAATATCTCCAATTCCATTGATTTCAATGAGATTAAGAGCCCATTTTCACAACCAGTTCCTAATGTGATGGTTGCTGCATGCTCTGTAGGAGAGCCACACCATTGTGGAGATATGCATGCCCATGACACATGAAGAACTTTGTGCCCACTGAGTTGCCTCATGCATTCATAAATGGCTGGAACCAGTGCCATTTTTCAAGAAAAAGAGGTGCCAGAACTCACTATGAACAACTCCCACCAGACAGGTGCCAGAACTGAGTTCCAGTGAGATCCATATGAAAAAAGCCCTCTCTGGAACCAACAATTGTTGGAAGACTAGTGTGTTCCGCTACAGGGTTCTGTGTATGCCATCCCATGACCATCTCTGTTCAGAGTGGCAATGTTTTTTGTTCTCACCCCTGCCAGCATAACCACGACAGTGACAAGTCCCTACCATCTACTGCAGCCAAGTCTGCAAGGAAGGAGAGAGACGCTAAATGCTATACCCCTGCAAGGCATCAGACCTGCATCACTTGGATGCACCTGGATTCCCATATGGTCAAAGACTTGGCCCAAAAGCTCGCAAGAATTCAGGTGAGAAGGGGAAAGAACAGAGCCTATTCCTCCCCTCCCAGTACAAGAAGTCCTTAGCTACAATTGCATTTAGCTGTATTGCCCTCCTCATTTGTGCTGCCTGCTTGTGGGACAACTAGCAGGAGGAGTGGGAAACATTTTTAAGCCTAGGGGCTGATACAAAATTGTCCCAACTCTTCAGACCACCCACCTGTCAATCACCTGACATCATATTAGACTTATGAGATCCCTGATCTTTGATCTTAGCACTTAGATCTTAGTGACATCATCTGTGATTGATAGGTGGTGTGGTTTGCCTAAAATGGTTTGATGGGCCCAATTTAGAGACTTGGTGGGCTTGATGAGGCCTGCAAGCTAGAGGTTCCCTCATCCTGAACAGGGGGGGGGGGAGCTCCATATAGTCTATACAATAGGCATAGGCAAACTCGGCCCTCCAGATGTTTTGGAACTACAATTCCCATCATCCCTGACCACTGGTCCTGTTAGCTAGGGATCATGGGAGTTGTAGTCCCAAAACATCTGGAGGGCCGAGTTTGCCTATGCCTGGTCTACCACAAACAAATTCTCTCTCTCTCTCTCTCTCTCTCTCTCTCTCTCTCTCTCTCTCTCTCACACACACACACACACACACACACACACACACATTTTTAAAAAGGGAGAATTCCTTGCTTGCTGCACTTACTTATTTCTTTAAAATAATGTATTTCATAAAACTTACTCACTGGGTAAGTTTCTGCATAATCATAGTCTCCCAAATTTTATGAATGCACTGATGTTTAGAGGGTTGCTTTGGAGAGTTCCAATTACCAGCTCTACAAAAATTTCCTTCACCATTTGCTGTTACCCGAGTCCATGCAGTTTAGATTTCCCCTAAAGGATTAGAAAGTTGTGAAGTTGCCTCTATGGGCCAAATTTAGGTTTTAGCAGAGCAATCTCTGTGGGGCTCCAGCTTGCTTCCTTTCATAATTGCAGTTTTTTGAAGTTGTCACAAGATGTGTGTAATTAATTGGAATAGCTGCAAAACCATGCTCCATGGGGAATAAAGATTCTATTATTATGACTTTAAATTGTGTTAGAAAGCATTGAAGTCAAAGCAAAGGCTTTGCCTTGTGATTTATTTGCATTCTAACTCAGTAGCCAAACTTTGGAATTCTAACCTATGTTCCTTAGTTGTTTCTATTATTTTGAACCCACAGGTTTGCATATTGGCCTCAGCCAGTTTTAATGGGTACCTTGGATGGCAATAGTAAGCACTGCATTATGAGTTTGCTCTGCAATCCCCATTTGACAAGTCCTGGTTAACTACGAACTTTAGGCTTGATGTCTTATTCTCTCAGAATTAATTCCAAGGTAAAGTTTTCAACAAAATTGGCAACGTTTAATTGGAACAGAAATTGGAACTAGAGTTAAAAGCACTTTTTAATAGCGAACCTTTTACTGGATTAAAAAAAGAAAAACTGAAGTTGTTAGAACTTTTCCAAGGAACTTCCACTGAGCATTTGAAGAGAGTGGAGTCAGGCATACAGTCAGCTAGTAAAAGGAAACAGGTGCACAGTCCTAGGCCTTTGTCGGCACTGAGACCTGCATTCTGTTAAGAATGTAATTAAACTGTTACTTTGTTCTGCATATGTTGTCACCACCACCAAAAAAAAGTTGAAAGCAAAGGTTATACAAAATGTAAGGGTCCAATTAGGGATGTGGGGGGTGGAATTCAAGGTGATTCATATTTAAAGTTTAACATACCAAATTGGCACATCCCAAAACAATACACTAACCACAGCACAACTATTATTTAAATGGATGGATGGATGGATGGATGGATGGATGAATCTTTATTTGCATCAGCCATTGGCCATAGCAATAAAACAACAATACGATATACATAGAATAGAAATAAAAAGTCAATTATATAAAATACAGTTTAAGGTTTTGAATCAATAGTCAAATAGTGGGTCTTATTCTAATTGCCCCAGCTAAAAACCTTGCAACCTTTGCTGTCACCTGCTCATCTTGATCTGCCGAGAGAAAGGACACTATGGCAGTGGTTGGGCGACCCGGAATAGACAATAAAAGAGGGGTGATAACCTCATTCCTCATGTCTTTATAAAGAGTGCAAGCCAGAAGGGCATGCACCACCGATTCAGTACTGCCATCTCCACAGAGACATAAGCGTTTTTCGTGTGGAATCTGTTGGAATCGTGCCTCAAGTAAAAGTGTGAGAGTAAAAGTGCGTCTATATTTTAGAATTGCTAGGTTATGCAGATAGGTTGCCAGAGAGTCGAAATGGGAAGGTGGAAAATAGTCATACCATGCGCAAAATTTCCTTTTTGTGGCCAAGTTGTTTTGACACTCACTATCATTTAGGCGCTGACAAATTAGACGGTTTGCTTTACTAAAACCCAAAGTGAGTAGCTGTTGTGGTGATAAGGCACAAGAGTGAAGTTTTTGATAGACAATTTCAGTCCAGGAGCTCCTGTGATAATCTTGCAGCACTAGGGATATTAGACTGAGGGGATTTGCATTTAGGCGAAGCCAGTAGTTAAGTGTCCTACACCAGATCTGTACTTCTACCAAGGGAAGATTAGCCTCTAGGCGCAATGATGTGTTTGGGACACAGGGTGGTACAAAGAAAATTTGCCTTGAGAACTTTGATTGGACAGCTTCTGTGGATCCAGAGGGAGTGCCTGTCCAAATCTGAGCCCCATATAATAACTGTGCTTCGGGTTTAGCTTGGAACACTTCCAGGACTGATGGTATATGTTTACCACCTTTTGTGTGGAAAAAGCATGTCAGAATTTTGGCGCTTTGGGATGCTTTTTCTTTTGTACATTTCTGGTGTGCTCCCCATGACCCCGTAGACTGGAAAATAGGGCTATTATTTGAAATTTGCACTCCTCTCAATTTTGCAAGGCATTTCTCCAGCTAAGTAACGTGTACAAAAATGCATATACTCAAATGTATGAATATAGCTAAAGTGGATGATAATAGGAAATAACCTGTGACCTTATGTACAGACTTGTTTCATCCTGCCAGTGATAACATGAGGATCCAAAAAATTAATTTCTCCTCAGGAAGCTAAGTTGCAATAATAAGATAACTGATAAGAAAACAAAAAGGCACCAGATGCAGGATTTGACATCCTGAAGCCTCTGCTTTGGACTCAGGAAAACCGGCCCCTTCAACCAACTGTGAATCCCATAGAATTGCAGATTGGCAGTTCCTGAAAGAGTAAGAGAACTTCAAGCCATAATCATTGTTCTCTAAAGGTAAATCCTTTCAGGAAGACCATTCTTCCAGGTCAACCTTTTAGATTATTCAGCCTTGATTGGACAGGAAGTCAATCTACCATTTACTAGAACTTTCTTAGACTTTATCCAATCATCCTTCATTCTCTCAGTTTGACCCTTTCCTATTGGTCTTTTTCTCTCTCTTCCAGTTCCCCTGGACACACTTCGGATCCTCTGCAAACTCATTTAAACCTGAGCTTTGTGCTTCCTCCAAGAAGCCTCCACTTGTCGTCTTCATGAGGATCTTATCCACATGTTCTTCTTTCTCAAAATCTCCTCTGAACATTTTCAATTCACAGCGGGACTCTAACCTAAGGCTTGTATTGTTGTTCTGGTGAATATGGTTATATCATACCGGTAAGCCAAACACCATCATATCCTGTTTTCACCTGAACAGCAAAGTAGTACGTGAACAAACTTTTTTCAAGACTGACATACGATCTAGCACAGTTATAATATCATAGTTTGACTGTCAGTGCCTCTGTAGCACCATGTGATGCTCCATTGTGTGGCAACCTTTGTCTCTGATTCTGTTTGATTGTTTTCCAGTGCAGCAGGCAACATGCCTCCAAATGCATTAACAGTCTTATTTAACTGAGTCTCACAATAGTCTTTTGGGGGAGTAAGGCCAATAATTAATGTCATTTTAACTACTTTATTTGAAGATTTTTTTTTTTCAGTTTCATAAGAGCAATATATTAACTAGCATTTCATTAGGCAACATTACATTTAAGCTTTCATTTCAAATATAACCACCAATTTTCAGTTACATAGTCTCTTTTCAGAGTTGCCAGAGATCACTGGAAGTGTAACACACAATATATTAATATCACCTTATTTATTTAATATATTGTGTGTTATGCTTACAATGAATCTGAATGAAAATGGCTCCTGTTAATTGGATGTGTAAGTTGAGTTTAGCAGGTCATTTACACATTCCCTTTTAAGTGTCAACATATACCAGGAAAGGCAACCATTTCCCCCAAGAAATACTTATTCAAATTAAGGTGAAAAGCAACCCTAGTTTGCATATATTATCCATTATATGCTGTTTCCATCTTTTGCCAAATCACATTGTCATCTGGAGGCAGATGAGGGGGTCATACACCATGCAAAGGAGTTTATATAGCTGAGGATCCTTGGTCAGTATCAAATTACCTTTAGGTATGAACACAGTAATCCAGGCTATATTAATTAGGGAATTAATTTGATTCGGTGTTGATCATTTACCCTGTATTTTATACTTTTAGGATTTCATAGTTTTATGAGGTATTACTGCTTTTATTCTACATCACCTTGATATTTTTTGAGAGTTAGCGATTTAATGATTTTCTTATAAATAAATGCAGAAATAAAATATTATTAAGAACCTGGGATGTGTTCTAAAGACACAGAAAGTTGATCTGAGCTGGGTCTGGACAGTTCTTCAGCCACAGATTCAGTAGATGGGATCTATTCCCCTTTTCTGTTACATTGACCAGCCTTCTGTAGTCTCTCTAAAATAAGAGAGAGATGTGGTACATGACCCCAGTCAAACTTGCTAAGATATATCATCTGTCTGATAATAAATGTTGGAAATGTAAGGAGGCTGAAGGGACATTTTTTCACCTCTGGTGGACATGCCCAAAAGTGAAGGTCTTCTGGGAAATGATTCATAACGAGCTAAAAAAGGTGCTTAAATACACCTTTCCTAAGAAACCAGAGGCCTTTCTCCTGGGCATTGACGGCCAGAAGGTGTTAAAGAACGACAGAACCTTTTATATGTATGCAACAACAGCAGCAAGAATATTAATTGCAAAATATTGGAAGACACAAGATTTGCCCACACTGGAAGAGTGGCAGACGCAATTGATGGACTATATGCAACTGGCCGAAATGACTGGCAGAATCCGAGATTTGGGAGAAGAAACAATTGAAGAGGATTGGAGAAAATTTAAAGACTATTTACAAAAATACTTTAAGTTATATGAATGTTAAGAGTTTGCATGATTCAGAAAATTTAGCTTCAGTAATAAGATTCGGTGATATGGAAATTAAGTTTATAATTATGAAAGGACCAATGTTTAAAGTAACATGATTTTTGAAGGTAATGTAATGCAATTAGACCATAAGTTTTAAACATAGAGTATACTTATTGGAAAGTACAAAGGAATGCATGAAACAAGGTAATAATTTGCTGATATCTTTATTGTAAAGAATGCAGGGTGAGGGAGATGTGGGGAAGTCCAGTTGGTTTTGAGAAAAACATTTTGGAAAGTTGGTTCCTTTTTTCTTCTGTTATCTTCTTTTTCCTTTTTTCCCCCTTTTTTCTATAACTTGTATCTGGAAAAACCAATAAAAATATTGTTTAAAAAATAAAAAAAATAAAATAAGAGAGAGATGTGCAAGATTGCTGCCACACTCCTATACTGATACTTATAACGTGAATAGATTTGTAAGCAGGAAACTTTACAGCAGAGTGTGTGCCACACTTGATCTCTTATTTATTTCATAAAAATTATAAACTGGTTGTAAAAAAACAAAAACAAAAAAATAACCAAAGAGGTTTATGAAAGCATCAGCTATTTCATTTTATTCAAAACAATCCACACAGTTTGATCACCATTTTAAAAATTAAGTGAATGGCAGGGTTGTTGGGGATTTTTTAAAAAAAGTATTTTGTTCAAAAGCTCCCAGTTTGCCTTAGAGAATGACTTCTTGGTAAGGGAGATATATTTAATGTATTGATCATGCTTTAAAGTAATCCCCCCGCCCCCGCCCAAGTGATTTGATAATGGCCACATAACACCCGGCTAGACTGTAACATATGGCAGAGCGACGGAATGGAAAGCAATGGAGAACACATCAGGGCACTTCAGAGTTAATCAGCAGCAGAGTGGAAAACTCCAGTGACATGCTGACACCTTAACAATACAGACTGCTCTGGGAATATATGTACAGGAAGAGACACAGAGGATAGAGAGAGAGAATAGCTTGACTTTGCTATAAGTTAACTTTTATTGGATAATGAGCCCGCAGGAACGCAAAAGATGGAAGGGATCGTGCTAGGTGTTATGATGGCCAGTTACAGCACCTTTAGAAAAACTGGGAGGAAAGGAGTTGTCAGCAACACAAGTTAATGAGCTCAGTAGCTGGCACCGCGAGAGACCCCGTCACTTTATGACTAGCGCAGGAACTCGTAGCATGGAATGAACTCGGGGGACTAGGTGCGGGGAAGTTGTACGCTGACAGTTAAATGAAGCCATTGTGTTTGAGATGCCTCTGAGCATAATTCCTTTTCTAAGAGCATCTGGAGGCAAGGCAGTGACTGTAGCTTTGTGGGGGGAAAGAAACATCTCCCGCCACCCCCCTCCCCACTGAAATGGTGTTCCTGGAAAAAGAGGTGACACTTTTCATTACTTTGCCCCCATGAATTTTGGTTTGCTCTGTGGGTTTTGCAGCAGGATTGAATGTAATCTGTGTGAAGGTTGTGTTTTACTCTGTCCTCGGCCAGGATTTATATACGGAAGTCAGTGTGAATCAGGACTTGTCCACTGCAAGTGGAGGCAAGCATAACTGATTCTTTAAAAAAACAAAAAACATCCCGCAATACAGAAATGCTAGGGGAAAGGAACCCTTTTTTCCTGCCATCTAGTTTTCCATATGCAGGATTTGTTCAGCCGCCTCTTGCTATCTGCACTGCTATAGCCCAGAAGCAGGTTGATGACCTCACTGACATCAAGCCTTTGTGCAGTAAATGTCTTTAGATATCTAATGAGACCTGTTTGGATCTCGATGATTCCCTTGGGTATATTACATTAAGGGGAGTGTGCAGTTACTTTAGTTCCCAGTTCTGCTGCAGTGAACTTTGGTGGTAGGCCTGTTGTGTTCACAGGGACCGCTCGTGGCTCCCAGCTCAGCGATGCATTTAAATGCGCTCAGTCAATCACAACAAAACAGTTAGAGGCAAGTGGAAACAAGCCAGTGAGAAATGCACAGCAACAATGTGAGAAGAGAAGGCTTTTATATTGTGAGTCAATATATATCCTTACAGCAGTTTTCAGCGGAGGAAACTGTAATAAAAGGGGCATCCTGCGAGGTGATGAAATGGTTCTCTAGTGTTTTTGAAGAAGCTGAGATATATTGTTGAGATGCCACCTGTAAAGTGAATAACAATGTTTAGTCTGAGTTGTTACACTTTACCTTATACATAGTGCACAGTGGATGCTGAAGATCACTGATTACAGAGAGAGAGAGAGAGAGAGAGTTCCCCTACAGAATTTAGTATTATATTGCAAAAATCCTGCACAAAATATTAGTGACTACTGAGTAGCATTTACTGGAAACAACCACTCTAACAGATGGAAGTTGCAGGCGGTGCAAGGCCACCTGAGTCTCCTACCGAAATCAATGGGAAGGAAAACAAATGGAAATGACGAGAATGGCCAGAATTATTGACAAAACAAATGGCATCCTAATGAATGAAAAGCAAAATGAATAGAGATTCTCATAGCAAAAAAAAAATGGTGAAAGGAGATAAAACACAGAAGGGCTGTAGCCCAGGGGCAGAACATCATGCAGAATGTCCCAGCCAGGTTCAGTCCCCAGGATCTCTAGGTAGGCCTGGCAATCTCCCACATTTGAAACCCTGCCAGTCACTTCTTGTAGAAAATGCTGAGCAATATGAACCAATGGTCTGGATTTGGTATAAGGCAGCTTCCGATTGGGAAATAGCAAGAGAAGACCACTACTGGTAGTTTAGGGTTCCTGATCAGGCTAGTATAGTGGATGTGCATGCACACACACGGTTTATTTTATTTTAAAGGGTCTGAAGGGAAGTTTGTTGTCCTGTCCTGAGCCAAGGAAAAGTGTTACTGAGAACAGAGAAAACAGGATGCTTCCTCAGAATTTTTAAATGGTTATAAGGTTGGGGTAGGGTCTGGATTGAGAGATGGCACAGATCAGGGAAGGGCCCACTGTTTCCATAGATTGTGTTTAGTCTGTTTTGCCCCTTCTTTGCAGAAAACAATGACTATACCATATGAAGGAACACTGCTCTGGCTATAGCATTTGGGGGGAAACAAAACATGTCATCATATTTGTTGCATTTTCATTCCTCCAGTATAATTTGCCAGAATTTGTTTTGCTAGTGAAAAGATGTGGATAATAAATGAAGTCTAGGTGCAAGAGGGATGCAGTTTTCCCATAACAACCTTGATAAGGCTCCTCACTGTGCTTCGCTGGAAGACATCACTGTTTCTGGTTTCTTTGCAACTCTGAGGCTAACTCATGTTTCTTGAGCTTAAGTGGTTTTCTCCCAGCTCAAAAAATAATTACCCTCCATTTGGCTATGTACTGAATTTTCATCCCGTGCTCTCGTAATGATTAAGCATTAATATTTATGCTATGATAAATGTTTAGGTTGCCTGTTAGACTCAGGATTAGCGCAATGGTTTTCGAGATGGGTATGTTTACATCTCTCTAATCGTTGTTCTTAGCTTAATTTTTGAAGGTATCTAATTTCATACGTGTATTTTGGAGCTACACCAAATTTTCATCCTCAAACATTTTACTCGCTAGACGAGGGGAAGCACCTTGAAAATCTGGGGTAGATTCTTGGCATATTTTCACAGCCATTGCATTTCATGGTTTTCTGTGGCTTCTGCATAATTTTTCACTTTTATTTATATATTCTAAACAATGTCCATCCTGTCTTAATATGTAAGTCTTAAAGGCTTATTCCTTCTCCTTCACTTCAAGCCAATTAGGGGTCACAGATACAATGCTTCCCCAGACTGTTCAAATTTGGCTGTGTGTGATGTCAACAACAACAAGCAAAGCTACATTACCACCATCTCTAAAGCCCCAATCCAGCTGTAGTCATCATGCCAGAATGATAATTGGAATGCACATTGAGGCACACATCCCATTGAGAGCAATGTACATCTGGACTAATGCTCCCTGCTTTGTCACACTTTAGTTTCATTACTGTGGCACAGTGAGCATTGGCCCCGTTACCAAGGCAACAAAGGCATACTCCTTCTCCCCTTGCAATCATTTTTGTACCATTTTGATAGTTTCCTGGTAATCACCAGTTGAAAGTGTTCAAGAAACTCAGATAGCAGGTTCAGCTGCATTCTCTTTAGGTATAGATGGATCAGTCTTTTTGCATTCTGTGTAAGCATGTGCTCAATCATAGGTTTGACCTAGTTTCTGCAGATTTAAAAAGGAGCATTTTTTATTTAAAAATGTACATATTTAACTAACATTCTTTCCCTAAAATATGAATTTTTGTATTATCTTCTATGAATTTCCCCCAAAAGACAGATTTTTGCGCACATTTTTGTAAAATATACAGCCTTGTGTGGTTGGTGTGGCTTTTTAAGCAAAGATGTGTTCCTAATTTGGTATGGAACCAAATTAAGTTGGCTGGTTTTGAAATATGGACTCTACAAATTTCTTCTACATCCCTAGTTCTAGTATAACTGTGCCTATTACTTTCTTAATCCACTTCATATTTCTGATAAAGCAAGCTGTTCCTTATGAAACCTCATCACACAAAACCAATGTGTTTCTGAGGAGCCATAGCAGATTACGCCTGTTGGTCTTTTATTGACCCCCCCCCCCCAAAAAAAATCTTTTTTCCCTTCAAAACCCCCCACAAAAAAACTAAGAAACATTACAGAAACATTTTGGAAAAGTATTTGAAGGAAGGATAACACTGCTCTTGATTTTTAATTGGTGCCAAAAAAAAAAAAAGGCTGAGGACACAACATGATGACAGTAAGCATGTTTTAACATCTTCAATTATGGTATAACCTTGAATTTAATGTGTTGCAGTGAATGATTTTAGTGTCATTTTTTTAAAAAAAAGACAGCTCCCATGATTGGAACAGGAGACTAGAAAGAATGAATGAGCAGTTCAGTATTTTCAGTAGAGGCATGGGTGTTGATAAAGCACAGGATAAGGAATTGAACACTTGAATTAATGTTTCTTACAAGGTGGGCAATGCTTAGCAATATGATCTTACAATTCAACAAGACTTAAAATTCAACATTTTAGAAGTGTTTCTCAGTGTAAGATCAGTAAAGGGACTTAGCCATTGTCTGGTTTGCACCCACAGGTGGCAAGAATATATGTCATGAAGGTATGTAGCTTTATTAACACTGCCTGAGAATGAGAATGTGAGTATGATGCAAGAGTAGATAAATCAACTAATTTCAATTTCTCTTAGTTTCTCATTTTTCCAGTCTTGAATTTTCAGCTCACCCTACTTCTGTCTCAGACTCTGATTATTTTTTTTAAAAAACTCATTGTTGAAGATTCATTCATTTTATATGCATATTTCTTCCTATATATACATTTTTGTATGCAATTTTGCCTTGCGTGTACCTTTTTGCACGCATTTCCACCTAACACAATGCAATTTTTGTACTCTATTGTCACCAATATGTGCATCTTGCTGCACACGTTCCCCAAACATACTTGTTTTCGTACACTTTTTTGTTGGAGAGCTGTACTGCAATATTTGGAAAGTTGTGAATTTCAAAGGACAGCTGTGTTTTGGTTAAGGAAATGTGAAATATGTAGCTTTTCATGAATGTGCCAACCTAATGGATTTCTTCGTTTTCCATAATTAGGGAAGGGATCTTCCTTCAGGTATGTTCCTTCAGGTATGTGTTGTGGTGCCCTCACACTTTTGTTTCATCTGGCCAACAGGGAGTGTTGTGAACAATTGCTCAGCTTGGTTGAGAAGGCTGATTTCTTCATTGCTTCTCCAATGCCAGCATCCCTCTATGTGCTCCCTGCTCCATTTCTTTCCAATCCGTTCAACAGTGTAGATATTGAGGCTGCTGCGTGATGCCAGCATTTCCCTTTTCCCCTCTTAAATGACCATATTCACTTCCATTCTGGCTTGCAGGAGTGAGGGGGTCCCTTAAGCCTTATGCGATGTGGTACCTCAATCACATTCAAATTTCAAAGCATCAATCTAAAGCACACATATAACCCACAGTCTATAGAGCATGGTGGAGAATCAGTGGCCTATCATAAGTTGCTGTATTAAAGGTAAAGGGACCCCTGACTATTAGGTCCAGTCGTGGCTGACTCTGGGGTTGTGGCGCTCATCTCGCTTTATTGGCCGAGGGAGCCGGCGTACAGCTTCCGGGTCATGTGGCCAGCATGACTAAGCCGCTTCTGGCGAACCAGAGCAGCTCACGGAAACACCGTTTACCTTCCCACCGGAGCAGCACCTATTTATCTACTTGCACTTTTATGTGCTTTCGAACTGCTAGGTTGGCAGGAGCAGGGACCGAACAACGGGAGCTCACCCCGTTGCGGGGATTCGAACCGCCGACCTTTTGATCGGCAAGTCCTAGGCTCTATTGTTTAACCCACAGCGCCTCCTGCATCCCACAGTGTTGCTGTATTACAACTCCCTTAAATCCTGACCAATGGTCATGCTGGGAGTTTGAGTCTGACAACATCTGGAGGACCACAGGTTCTCCTTCCCTTGATACACCAGGGCCATGCCAAGTCACTTATATCCTTCCAGCCAAGTTGGTCTCTACAATAGTGCTGGAGAAGTTGGAACAAGCAATGCAATTTGAACACTTGCAGTATGAGAGAGACTAGGGAATCAGACACTAGCTAGGCTGCGGACATGACTGACAGAAAGGACGGTAAAGCTGTCAAGAATAAAAGAGCAAGTGTGCAATGATGAGGGGTTTGAAAGGAAGATAAAGGGAGTTGGATTTAATGTTTTAAAATTGATAGTAAAATGAGTAGGTGTCAGGAACAGAGAGAGAAAAACAGTGCTGAATGAAGAAAAGGAGAGACAGGTCAGGACTGATGAGATGCCTTTGTAAAATCTTGTTAAGGTTATGTGATATGAATGATGTACAGGAAGGGAGGAAGATGCCCTGAGCAAAGCCAATTGCTCATCTAGGAAGAATGAAGAAAAAGAAATAAATGGCTGCAATAGAGTAGGGAGCATTCATTCCAGAGCATGGCCAAGGGAAATCTGACTAACAGCACGATCCTAGCCTTGTCTACTCAGAAGTGAGTCCTATTCAATTCAGTGGGGCTTACTCCTAGGTAAGTGGGGTTTGGATTGCACACAAATGCCTTCCATCTGTTATTCATTCTCCCCAGCTTTCCCCCCCCCCCCATCCTCTTCACTGGGACCTCCTAATTTATTCATTTTCTTATGATAGTTGCTTACTAATAATATAACATAAAACATCATGTCTTTATACAAGGTGAGTCTTTTAAAAGAGGCCCTGTGAAACATGTGTACTCTGTATCCACGGGGCCCCTTTTAAAGGACTCACCCTGTACTTCTCTACTTGGCTACTAGTCTTATTAGAAGAATCAAGAGTCAAAAGTGTCTCATTCAAAAAAAATCTGGTTTGCATTTTGCAGGGTGCAACTGAACAAAACATTTCTATAGGCAAAGCTGATTAAAGCTATTGGAGGCCAGGGAAGGACCAGGAAGCAGCCATAGCTCAGAGGTAGAACATAGGATTTGCATGCACGAGGTCTTAGATTTAATTCCCAGCATCTTTAGGTAGGACCGAGAACATTCCCTGTCCGAAATCCTGGAGATTCTCTGCCAATCAGCATCTACAATACAGAAGGACCAATCTTTTCTTTTCTTTTTTACCTTTATGACAACTTTCAATGTTTCATATGGCAGCAGGTTACTGATGAGATCCAGCTGTAGGATCACTTCCCATCATGACTGAGAATTTTAGGATGACCTTTATTGCACACTGACAGAGGTACAAGAATCAGGAAGTTGAAGGAGCACCAGGACTCAGTGCTTCTTCAGCAGATGGTTGCAGGCTGCCTCAGGCACAAAGAACTCTTTAGGATGGAGTTGATTGTGTTGTGAACTGGTGCAAAGCCAATGCAGCAGCACAGAGTTAACAAGTTACATTTGGTTTGCTACACTTTCTAAACAAATGAGAATTTACTCTGTCAGAGATTTATCAGGGTGAAAGATATCCTACGGAATGCACATTGGCCTTCAGACATTACGTTTTTCTTGATTGATGTTAATACATCTTATAAAGTGATGGATGAAATTTGATCCCAATCTAGAAGGTTGCTTTTGTTTAGTAGGGGATTTGCTTGTTATCCTACTTTATTGGAAGCTGATATGGCTTTCAAAGCTCCCACGCTGATAAACAAAGATGCTGAACAATTCATAGAAGGGATTTCTGATATTAATTTGACTGATTCCAATGGGCATGTGGAGGAATAATACCTTCAGACTTGAGCATAACTGTTTATTTGCACAGACATCAACCACAGTAAAACTCACCTCACCTTATCAGATCCCTGTGCCATGACTCAGACACCAGCAAAAGAATCCTGGGACCTTCAGAAGGCAGGAGATGCTCTCTCATACTGCCTGTCATCAAGGCAGCCCCTTTGTCAGAGATTTCTACAGGATAAGACAGTCTCCCATGGAACTCCGATGCCATCATTCAAATTTCAAAGGTTTCCTTGCTCATACCCTCAGGTGTTCATGACTTCTTACTAGAAACTTCCTTGACTCTGGGAATCAGCCCTTCATCTCCACACAACTCCCACTAGAAGCTCTGAAAGCCTCCAAAGAATGCACTCCAGAATGTATCCCCTTTGAGAATAGAAGCAAGACAAGAGCTAGGGCACACCCAGCCTTGCAGGACCTCTTCAGCCCTCTAGTTCAGTGCTGGAGCAATACTTCATGTTCCTGGCACCCTGACCAAAACCCTGCCAGTTAATCTGGTCATGAGCTCCAACAGTGCTCCCACTGTGGCCTTCCTGTGCACGCTCCCCTCTACTGCATGTCTGTCTGCTGAGCCTCAGTTTGGACGTTGCTATCCAGCCTTCTCCCTCTACACCTGGACAGTAGCAGCTCTGCATGGGCAGTGTGTCCTATTTTGCTGTTGTTGTTGTTTAGTCGTTTAGTCGTGTCCGACTCTTCGTGACCCCATGGACCAGAGCACGCCAGGCACTCCTGTCTTCCACCGCCTCCCGCAGTTTGGTCAGGCTCATGTTTGTAGCTTCGAGAACACTTTCCAACCATCTTGTCCTCTGTCGGCCCCTTCTCCTTGTGCCCTCCATCTTTCTCAACATCAGGGTCTTTTCCAGGGAGTCTTCTCTTCTCATGAGGTGGCCAAAGTATTGGAGCCTCAGCTTCACGATCTGTCCTTCCAGTGAGCACTCAGGGCTGATTTTCTTAAGAAGGGATACGTTTGATCTTCTTGCAGTCCATGGGACTCTCAAGAGTCTCCTCCAGCACCATAATTCAAAAGCATCAATTCTTCGGCGATCAGCCTTCTTGATGGTCCAGCTCTCACTTCCATACATCACTACTGGGAAAACCATAGCTTTAACTATACGGACCTTTGTTGGCAAGGTGATGTCTCTGCTTTTTAAGATGCTGTCTAGGTTTGCCATCGCCTTTCTCCCAAGGAGCAGGCGTCTTTTAATTTCGTGACTGCTGTCACCATCTGCAGTGATCATGGAGCCCAAAAAAGTAAAATCTCTCACTGCCTCCATTTCTTCCCCTTCTATTTGCCATGAGGTGATGTTGAGCTTCAGACCATATTTTGCGCTCTCCTCTTTCACCCTCGTTAAAAGGTTCTTTAATTCCTCCTCACTTTCTGCCATCAAGGTTGTGTCATCTGCATATCTGAGGTTGCTGATATTTCTTCCGGCAATCTTAATTCCAGTTTGGGATTCATCCAGTCCAGCCTTTCGCATGATGAATTCTGCATATAAGTTAAATAAGCAGGGAGACAATATACAGCCTTGCCGTACTCTTTTCCCAATTTTGAACCAATCAATTGTTCCATATCCAGTTCTAACTGTAGCTTCTTGTCCCACATAGAGATTTCTCAGGAGACAGATGAAGTGATCAGGCACTCCCATTTCTTTAAGAACTTGCCATAGTTTGCTGTGGTCGACACAGTCAAAGGCTTTTGCATAGTCAATGAAGCAGAAGTAGATGTCTTTCTGGAACTCTCTAGCTTTCTCCATAATCCAGCGCATGTTTGCAATTTGGTCTCTGGTTCCTCTGCCCCTTCGAAATCCAGCTTGCACATCTGGGAGTTCTCGGTCCACATACTGCTTAAGCCTGCCTTGTAGAATTTTAAGCATAACCTTGCTAGTGTGTGAAATGAGTGCAATTGTGCGGTAGTTGGAGCATTCTTTGGCACTGCCCTTCTTTGGGATTGGGATGTAGACTGATCTTCTCCAATCCTCTGGCCACTGCTGAGTTTTCCAAATTTGCTGGCATATTGAGTGTAGCACCTTGACAGCATCATCGTTTAAAATTTTAAATAGTTCAGCTGGAATATCATCACTTCCACTGGCCTTGTTATTAGCAGTGCTTTCTAAGGCCCATTTGACTTCACTCTCCAGGATGTCTGGCTCAAGGTCAGCAAACACACTACCTGGAGTGTTTTGCTACCTCAGGTGAAATAAGAAGGTGCCAATCCAGCCCCGCCGAAGCCTCCTTACTTGGGTCGCACAGCAGAGCCCATGGAGCAGTAAGAAAGATGGCAGGTTCCAGCATAATTTCACCAGAAGCCACTGCTGCCACATCTCTGCAGTCAAAGGTTAAGATCATAGAGTGAGCTGTCCTGCTGGGCTTAGTCAGGTCCCAGACCCTCACCTTGGGAGGAAGGGTTACCAAACTCTTTTTTTGTTTCATTCCACCATGTGAACTCTACCAGTAAAGAGGTATAAACTGGATGCTCCCAGGCTTAGATCACATGGCTTTAACAAGCCATCTTTGTGTTTCTATACAAATAATTTAGAAACATTTACCATTTTAGGAACCTAAGATATGCTGCTTGTTGTTGTTTTTTCTTGCTGCTCTATGGAAAAACACATGAAAATGACGTTTCAAGAGTTTTTAAGTAAACCATTTTTAACTTAGCAAATATGTGGTCTTTTTCTATTCTAGGGGAAGCGGGGAACTTTGGAAACAATTTAGGAGGGGATATTTTAAAGGTATAGCCACCTATATTTCCACACTTTGCTGCATTTTTTTTGTGATTTTAAATCTCTGCTGGGGCTCTCTCACCAAAGAGTACTTGTCCCAAACCTAGTTCTAAGCATCCAGGGAATTATCCTTTAATTTTAACATACAGTATTTCCCATTTTAACCAAAAATACAAAAACCAGCAAACAGGGCACCCTGGGGAACAGAATCAGAATACTTTCTTTAACTCATATTTCCATACAGTACTATAAATCTCCCAGGTAATACTTTATTGCTGTGAGATCAGCTTCCATTTAAAAAAAAATGCAGATGGTGTCAGATGAGCTGCAAATTTATCATTTCTAGAGCAGAATGGTGGCACAATCATTTCAAACTTTAGGGAAGAATATTGCAAAGATAGAAAGCAATCTATAGGTTGCCCATGGGCCCAGCAATTTTGGGGGTTCGTCGTGTATCAGCTTTGGTCCTAAAAAAATAAAAAAGTTGAACTGATTCTCAGAAATAGAATTAAAGCAAGAATTCTCTCTGGAAGACCCTAAAAAGTAGCATCTGTCCAAGACTAGTAGGTCGGTGGCAGCCAAATAGCACCACTGCCCAACTATTCATTAACTCAATCCTCTTGAAAACAAGCAAACAAAACAAACAAACCACAAATGGTGGTTGGAAAACTCTGTTTTCTGTCTTATTTGAATTCAATTTCAGTTTATCCATCCTATCACTGACACTGTGCCATAGAGACTAGCCATTCCTGGATCAGATCTAAGTGCCTTCCTTCCATCATTTCTTATATTGCCCCCATCTCCCACTCTACAACTTGAAATGGCTTACGGCAGCAACATGGGGCCTGCTTCCCTCCAGATGTTGCTTGACCACAACTCCCAACGTGCTTGACCATGGGCTAGTCTGGCTGGAGCTGATGGGAGTTGAAGTCCAGCAATGTCTGGATGGCCACTAGTTCCCCACTCCTTTTGAGGATGGGAGGAGAGGTGCATGAAGCTATTGCTAGACAATAGCGAACAGCTCCTGGTGTCTCAGGAAGGAAGAGAAAGGGAAGGCTCTCGGGGACCTTAGTACTAGAAGTGGCTGTGCAATGGGACCTTTCTTCAAGTCATGGGAGGATTACCCTGCCATCATCTTGCTTCTTATGTTTTGGATTCTACAAAGATTTATGCAAACTGATGTTACTGTGCTTCTGTAACAGTTTTCAAGCCAGGTCACTTTGACCAGTAATACAGCTCTTAAAGGTGAATAGCTAAACCTACTGCAAATTACCCCCATTGTCTGTAATCTTGGCATGAATATAATGAGCTAACTTGAAATCACTCTGTGATTTACAATTGCAGCGGTGTCATGGCCAGTCCTTCCCTCTTATGTACTGGAGAAGTGTTTCAGTTTTCAAGACTTCCTGTCAAACACATTTTGCTGGCCATAAACAGAGGGTCAAACTATATGCGACATCAAAGGCAGCCCCTGTTTTCAAATGAGCAGCCCTCTTCAACCATTACAAGTACAGTGGTACCTCGGGACTCCGCTAACTCAGAAGTGGTACCTTGGGTTAAGAACTTTACCTCAGGATGAGAACAGAAATCGTGCGCCGGCGGTGTGGCAGCAGCGGGAGGCCCTATTAGCTAAAGTGGTGCCTCAGGTAAAGAACGGTTTCAGGTTAAGAACTGACCTCCGGAATGAATTAAGTATGTAACCAGAGGTACAACCGTATGGGAAGGTTGCCATGAGGCGGGGGCAGTGGTGACAAACATGCTATCTTTTCACTCCAATACACATACTGACACACCATCACCTTCCAACCTGTGGAGTGGAGACCCTTATATTTCAGGGTTCCATAAGGTGCAGGGAGACTCCAGAAGTACACTTCAGAGAAGTTGGAAAGTGATGAAAACTGTGGCTAGGCTGGGTGTGTGATAGTTTGAGACATCATGCTTTTCGCCACCGTCCTCCTCATATGGTAATCATAACATATTTGTAACACCAGAAAAAGCCTTACGTCTGCCCCAATTATGTTTCATATTAGAATACAAAAGGTTGTACTACCAACCTTACTGTATGCTCATGAAATGTGGACCACTTATAAACGCCATCTCCAACTCCTCGAAAGATTCCATCAATGGTTTCTCCAAAAAAACTTATACATCACCTGGGAAGACAGGCGAACTAATGCCAGTGTATTGGAAGAAGCAAAGATCACCAGTGCTGAAGCAATGATTCTTCAACATCAACTTCATTGGACAGGTCATGTTGTGCAGATGCCTGATTATCGTCTTCCAAAGCAAATACTCTATTCTGAACTTAAAAATGGTGAGCATAATGTTGGTAGTCAACAAAAGAGGTTCAAAGTCTCTCAAGACAAATCTTTTAAAATGTAGTATAAACACCAGGAACTGGGAAACACTGGCCTGTGAGCGCTCCAATTGGAGAATATCCTTCACCAAAGGTGTCATGGACTTTGAAGACGCTCAAACTCTGGACAAAAGGGAGAAATGCGCTAAGAGGATGGCCTGTTTGGCAAACCCTCACCATGATCAACGCCCGCCCGGAAACCTATGTCCCCACTGGGAAGGACATGTGGATTCAAAATTGGCCTCCACAGTCACTTACAGACTCACTTTTGAAAACCGTGTTTATGGAAAACAATCTTACTCAGCTACAAGTGATTGTCAAATAAGAACAAAAGGAGGGGGCTGAGACCATTCCCATCAGTGCCCCACCCCCAGTCGGTCATCGGCTCTGCTTATATTGGGCTTGATACAGATACAAAGCCTTGTTGGGCGAAAATTGTTCTCCTCTTTGTCACGTTAGAGCAAGGAATGAGTACATATTTAGACATGAAATTTAGCATAAAAGGCCACATCTTTCAACTGTTGTTTGTATTACTCAGAACTTTGTAAAAATGCACTGCAAGGCTTGTGATGGAAAATATTCTCCAACAATTGAGATATCAATCAATCATACCATACAAATCCAATGTTACAATCAATGTCATTTTAAACAGGAATATTTACCTCAGATCACTTCAGCAATTTTCCCTTTTTGCTTCAGAAATCAATGCAGTTGTAGTAAAGAATGGCAGCTGTAGTAGATGGAACCTTCCCCAAAGCAATTGTATATCTTGCATCTAGACCAGTCTTGTATACATGAGCTGGTTCATTTTTATTAAAGTTTATTACAGTTGTGACATCATCAAACTGGACTGACCGGTTAGGTCCTCCTGTTTTCCCACAATGTGATGTCATCAGTCCACATGGGTGTGTACCTAATGGGACCTGATGTACTATTTCTGTAGAAAGGACAGAGTTAGGTTTGGTGTGTCAATGCAGGCTCATAACAGCTTCAACCCACAGTTCTGGGCCTCAGCTCTGCCTGGTATTGTGTGCCTTCAAACCATCACTGGGACCTATGCCTTAGAAGGAACATTCACAGCACTTATTCCAAATAGAGTTCACTAGAACAATTCATTATTTTGAATGTCCAAACCCTATACTTACATGGGAAAGTGACTGGAAAGTTTTTGAGAGTGTGAGACAAGGTGAAACTTCTGTTAGGCCCCTCATAGTTTGTATCCTTTATATGTCTTCTGGTGGGATTAACTATTAAGCCACAAGAATCCCCATAAAGGGCTCAGCATACCATTAGTGTTTGCTTCCCAGCTTGTGCCAGCCTGGGGTGGAAGTGGCTCATTAAGGATTCTTTAGATATTTACATTAGTATAAATTAGGAGGCAGGACATTATCCTCTGCAAAGTGCAATTTTTTTATTCAAATAATTCTATTAGTATAATTATCTTTTTTAAAGAAATTAAATGTACATTCTTGCATTTGATGTGCCACAAATCTTTAAAAAGCAAAATTTCACTTGTAAGGCTATGCTGCTCTCAAGTAATTAGCCATATTGCACCCTACAAACCAAAATTAAACGCATAAATTAAATCAGCAGGGGGGATAATAATATTAGAATGGGGGCACAGACTGTGTGTAGTTTGTTGCTTCCAAAGCTCCAATTAAAGATGACTCTGATGAGAACAGGTCAGCTTGTGGGTGAACACATTCTTACTTTCTTTTAGAAATGTCTTGACTCTTCATTTTATAGATGATTTGGCAGAATAGTGAGCATATTTCATCACTAAATATATACTAAAACAAAAACCCCACACCATATGCTGTTCATTTAAATCTCTTAAATTTGTGTCCTGAGCATAAATGTGAACTCTGTCTAATCAAAACCTCTATATCATCACTTCATCATCACTTAAATCTCCAGCATCTTTCTTGGAACCTTATAAGAGTGCTCCTATTCCTTTCAATCAATTTATATATAGACAGGAATTCAGAGGAATTCTGCCAAGTTTAGCAACCCTGTTATTTATTTCCATCGTGCCAGGATCTTATACATATATTCTCTTGTTTTATTATTTTTGATTAAAATAAATGCATTTTCCACCTACCTCTAACATGCATGGCCTTCTAATATCAGCTAAAGAATACAGCTTTCTTTTCTCATTAGAGCTTGATCACACAAAATGTTTTTACACGTCCAGTATTTGGATGTGTTGTTAATGCACTGATCACAAAACCAGATTTTGCCAAAAAAATAGCAAATCTGTCCCCCCCCCCCCCCATTACATACTTATTTTACCACATAGTGCCATTTTGTTTTAGGCCATAATCACAAGTAACTTATGATGCTTAATTTATATATAAGTAAATATCTATGGGACCTTAGAGTGGGAAGAAAACCTTTTGCATGCTGGAATATTTTACACCTAAGTGAGAGGAATTTCCAGGGCCAACAAAAAAGGGATTAAAAAAAAAGAAAGATTACAGGAAGACATCAATCCTATGAGGAAAAAATAATATGCTAAACTGTATGTACCGTATTTTTCGCCCTATAGGGCGCACCGGCCCATAGGATGCACTTATTTTGGGGGGGGGGAATAAAGGGGGGGAAATTATTGCCCCCCCCCCAGCCCCAAAGAGCAAAGAAGCCATGACAGCGAGTGGGATGGATCCCGCTCGCTGTCCTGGCTTCGTTTTTAGCCTCGGGGCTGGGGGTCCGGAAGCGAAGGCGAGGTTGCGCAACCTCGCCATCGCTCCCGGAGCTTGCGGGGCTGGGGGCGGGGGAAGCCCGAGCTTCCCCCGACCCCAGCACCCAGAACAGGTCCGAGAGCGATGGTGAAGTTGTGCGCAGCTTCACCATCGCTCTCGGAGCTTGCGGGGCTGGGGGCGGGGGAAGCCGGAGATTCCCCTGACCCCAGCCCCCAGAACGGGTCTGAGAGCGATGGCGAAGTTACACGCAACCTCGCCATCGCTCCCGGAGCTTGCCGGGCTGGGGGGATAGCTTCCTGAAGCCTGCATGTGCCCCATAGGATGCACACACATTTCCCCTTCATTTTTGGAGGGGGAAAAGTGCGTCCTATAGGGCAAAAAATACGGTATTTGGTTCATTAGATTTAACTTTCACATACACCTGTAGAGTCACTCAAGAGTAGATTCCAAATTACATCTCATCTTAGATATAATAGTATATTTTTAGTAGTAAGCCTCATTCTGTGCTCAATAAGCACAGAATGCCTTTGCCTGGTGACACTGGGGCCCATAGACTGCAGCAAAATGCTAGGCTAGGTTTTGCCCAGTATCCATGAGTTTATTGGAAAAAAGCTGTCCCATGAGCCCTTGCAAAGGGGAGGAGAAAGACTATGTAAGGCTGCTTCCTGGAGCTCAGGGTCATTTTGCCTTGAGAGCTTCCCACCCACCCACCCTCAAGCTAGAGCAATTTTGGGTCACGGGTTGACAGGGCCAGAAATGATTTTTTTCTCTCTCAACCTGATTGGCACTTGGGAGCGGGTTTGCCTTTCCCTCAATGAAATTATGGCCTTCCTTTGTTAGGTGGAAGAACGTTTTTTTTGTTGAGGGCAGAAATGGCATTGGGGAGGATCAACATATCTTGAAGGGGGCTGAGGAAAAGATTGACCATGACACCCCCAAACCAGGCTTGGGGTAACTGCCTAGTTGGACTCTGAACCCTCATCACCCAGTGAGAACTTGCTTGCTTGGCTTGCACCATGGCAAGGTTCAGCACTGGCCGACTCCCATGGAATGGGTTTAGGGCAGTGCAAACCCAGAAGACCCATTCCATCAATGTGGGGTTTGTGGAATGATGAATTGATTTTGACCCCTAAGCCACATCAACCCTTACCTGCTGCTGTCAAAGAAGATTTGGCCTGACTTTATCCCATCACTGTGGAACAGTCTTGTTATTTGCGTCTTATTGCTACTTCTTGCAAAGAAGACTAGAACAGTAGCCACATAGGCTTCCCTGCACAGCAGTTTCTCTATCTGACATCTCTTAATTTGAATGGGTATTAATGGCTATGGATCTTCTGTTAGGCTCTCCCTAAATTTAAAGGATATTTATCAAAAGTCCCATCTGTGGCATTTCTAGTCTCTGTTGATCCAAATCTTAACATCTTTCTTCAAGGGTGCTCTGATAGTATTTCTTAGGTTCTCTACAAACTGATTCCCTTAAGTTATCTAGCTGGCTGGTATCCAATCTTGACACATCTCAAAGCTTGGACCCAGAGTCCTTCTGGCATGGGAGTCTATATTTCTTCCTGAAATTGTTCCCTTTCATTGTGTTCCTAGCAATCAAGGCTAGCCTGCTTATAGATCTAATTTCATCTTATTCAGTTGCTCAAGCTGTGCTTGGTTTTGCTAAGAACAAAAGAGAAGACAAAACCTACCCCATTCCTAGAATTAAAATAAATTCAAGAATACACAAAGCAATTGAATCTGATTTCATTTGCAGTGCCTCTGCATTTCATTAGATGATGAAGAAGTAGCATTCAAGTAATGCATCTATCCATTCATTCATTCATACATACATACATGCAGAGGGTCCCAGGTTCAATCCCTGGCATCAGAAATACTCACCTGAAATCACAGACAGCACTGTCAATCAGGATTGACAATACTGTACTAGATGAACAAATGGTCTGAGTCAGTATAAGGCAGTTTTCTACATTCCTATTTTCAAGCATTGGAAGCAAAGGAAAAATCATAAGCATGTGTATAGTTTTTATGATTATCAGAATCTGGGCCAAAAACCTGAGCTCTAGTTGGAGCATAATGATTTCTGGATTAGATACAGGACCTGAAGGTCCATGAAATAGCACAATTGGAGATCTGTTGCTGAGATACACAAACGATTTGGAGTCATGAAGTCATATTTATGCTATGCCATGTCTAACCCCATAAGTGTAGAATTCTCCAATATGTTGCAGAATTAGTAGCTTCACTGACCCCAGAGGCCTAAGTGACAGGACTTCCTGTGGCTTCAAGGCCATAATATACATTTCTGTTGTTGTTGTTTAGTCGTGTCCAACTCTTCGTGACTCCATGGACCAGAGTACTTCTACATTTCTAGAAGTACCAAAATGGAAATATACAGCACATTCTAGATTCCATTCCAGAGTTTGGTTAGATGAAACTGGATTATTTATTAGTTCCAAACTTATAAACAGAATTAAATGTTCCATTTCAGATTAGCAGTGCCAAACTATCTTATTTTGCATAGTTGATGTGTATTATCTGGAGAGGAAATAATATTAAAATCTTTCCAAAATACGCCTGTTTTCTTAAACAATTAAGCAACAAGTATCTACCCCAGCACAGGTCATTGTCACATACAGAATCATTGCACTGTGGTTTTTATTCCCCTTCACAATGCTGTAGAAGTACACTTGCTTACTTAAACTGTTGTTAACTGTACATAAAAAGCTTTACTGTCTAGTGCAGACTTGGTGAAAGTATATTCATCTGCTTACCTGTGACAGAGCAAGAGAAAGCAGCCAGCATAAGCAGGTAACTCAGCCAATGCTTAGAGAAATCCTTGGAAGTAGGGGGAAGGACAAGTACACGCAGAGGGGTTGTGACCTGAGATGAAAACTTCCTTTCCCAGCTAGGACACAGCAAAGGTAAAACTGCACCATAATTTATCTTCTGGCAACTGCTTATTTACTTTTTACAAAATAATTTGCTGCATTTCAGGGAAAAACCTTCCCAAGACAGCTGGCATCAAAACTGTAATACATAATGCACCGGGTATCAATAAAACCACAATCTAAAACTAAAATATTGAAATGCTGTGACTTTGAAACAGCAGCAGTTACAATAGAGAGTACCATCTATTTTTTTATTTTAAAAAAAAAACCAACAGTTTGAAATAAAAAGTTTCCAGTGTCTGTTCAAGAATATGGACCATACAAGACAACCTTGATGATCTGACAAAAGCTGATTTACTTGGACTTTGTTATTTTAACTCATGTGCAACTACTCATTCTATGTGTCTATTTTATAGTTTTGTTTTTCACCTTTTTGTCTGTTGTTATAAAATCAATCTCTGTGTTTTGTATACAGTATAAAATAATAAGAACTTTACCAAAAAAAGAATATGGGCCATACCATCTTTCCACAAGCATGGTGCAACTACTCAAAAGGGTCTGTTGCTGATGCCCACCCTTCAACAGATTGCAATGGTGGGTCCATGATCAGGGCCTTCTAATTCAGCCCTGGGGAGCTTCATATGGGTGCAAGTGTGGTCCCAAACCGTTTGGGATTTAAAGGTCTTTCTTAACAAATAGGTATCCAATGGAAGGACAGATTGTGAAGTTGAGGCTCCAGTACTTTGGCCACCTTATGAGAAGAGAAGACTCCCTGGAAAAGACCCTGATGTTGGGAAAGATGGAGGGCACAAGGAGAAGGGGACGACAGAGGACGAGATGGTTGGACAGTGTTCTCGAAGCTACAAACATGAGCCTGACCAAACTGCGGGAGGCAGTGGAAGACAGGAGTGCCTGGCGTGCTCTGGTCCATGGGTTCACGAAGAGTCGGACACGACCAAATGACTAAACAACAACAACAAACATCCAATGGAACTGGTACAACAGAGGTGTTCCTTTCTCCAGTTGTTTGCTCCCAAAAGCATCCTAGCAGTTGCATTCTGTGCCAGCTGAAGTTACCAAACTACCAAAAATGATATCCAGTAGAACTACTGTATTTTTTGCTCTATAAGACGCACATTTTCCCCTCCAAAAATTAAGGGGAAATGTGTGCGTCCTATGGAGTGAATGCAGGCTCCTCGGCTTCAGCGATAGCAACGCAAAGCCTCCGAAGCGCAGTGGGAGCACTCCCCCCGCGCTCCAGAGGCTTCACATTGCTTTCGCTGAAGCCTGGAGAGTGAGAGGGGTCAGTGCGCACCAACCCCTCTCACTCTCCAGGCTTCAAAGATAGCCGCCTGAAGCCTCTGGAGCGTGGCGGGAGCTCCTGCTGCACTCTGGAGGCTTCAGGTTCCTTTCACTGAAGGGTAGGTGCCCCTTCAGCTAAGGCGCAGCGCCCCTTCAGCTAAGCAGGAGGAGAAATGGAAGGGGCTCCGTTTCTCCTGCCGCTTTGCTGAAGGGGCGCGGTGCAGAAAGGGAGAGATTTGTTTTTTTCTTGTTCTCCCCCTCTAAAAGGTGCGTCCTATGGTCGGGTGCATCCTATAGAGCAAAAAATACGGTAATCACTAAATATACACCAAGGATTAAAAGTTGATATGGGCTAATCTGAAAACTGGCTCGGGATTATCGTTTTAAAGATATTCAGCATTGTTAGATGAAGTCGTCTTCCATCTCCAGAGTGTGCCATAAACCTTTTCCCCTCCATTTGCTACTGTGTTTAAAACTCAAGTGTACTTAAACATTCTTTGAAGTCTGCCGCAAACTGCCATCTCCCTGATGATCTCCGTGGGGTGCACTGAAAGATGGATATTTAATGGGTGAAATAAGTAGTTATAGCTGGGTAATACAACAAACTGACTTCGGTCTTTGGAGCAAACGTGGTCTGCAATCATGAGCTGTATGCTTCTTCTCAATAGATTAACTAAGGGAAATTGAACATGCAACATGCCATTAAGGCTTTCTCTGTGCTGCTGCCCCTAAAAGCTCATAACCAATCTAGGGACACAGGGGAGAGTGTGAATAGGTGTGTGAGAAAGAGAGAGAGAGAAAGAGAACAAGCATGAACAATACAGATGCAGAATCATGTTCAACTCAATCAGATTGCTTACCTGAGACTGTAAATTATTTCTGGAGTACTCAGGCTACTCCGTCTGAAGGTGCCAATTGCCTGTGAATAAAGCTATGCCGAGGAAGCTGCTGTAGGAGAGGAATTCGAATGTGCACTGGGACTTTGCATTAGGATTAGATTTATTTATAGGCAGGATGGTAGGGAAGAAACCCTCTTCAGAGTGTGCTCGCAGATGCTGTAGCTACTGGGTGATATCCAATGGGTGCAGACCCATTGAAATCAATGGTCTCGTTGATAGGTGGACAGTCCTGGCCACCAGTCAAAATTAACCCGCAGAGGCAGGCGGACGAGTCTGCCTTGCCAAGATATTCCCCAGAAGGAATGTGGCAAAGCAGCATCTGGCAGGATTATACTCTCCACTCATCAACTGGTGAGCAGGGAGTTAAATCTTGCTCTCTGCAGGGGCCTGCTATGCGAGCACATTCCCTGCAGGGAAGTCAGTGAGACAAGACCATTTCCCAGTTTCAAATAATTACTTTACTTTTTACTCTGAATCACTTTTATGAATTTCCCTTAACGCAAGCTTTTTAGTTCAGCTCAGTAACAAAATTACAGCCTCAAATAACATAATTCTACACAATTACTTCAGAACCCATTTAATTGCATTGATAATAACCAACCTAATCATGGGGAATATGACGTGGTCTCCTGGTACCGATATTCTGTTGAAAATGGTTGGGTGCAGGCAGTTTCCTATGGATCACTCCCCTCTATGGCATGCATGTCCTGGTTGCCTTCCCATAGGGTCTGTTCACCCATTTCGTGGCAAAGTCAAAAGATAGAACAATTGCTTAGATCCAGAAAGCGAGTAGTCCCTGCTAAACAACAAACCACATTTATATTGTTCTATATTTTCTTATAGTCAAGTTTATAAAGCCACACCATAAGTTCTTCGGGCAGTTCTCACAAAACAAATGCAATAATTAAAAAACATTATAAAAAAATAAGAGCTATGTAAGCTAAAAGCACAATTAAAACCCTTTTAAAAAACAAAAACTAAGTGGAGCAGACCACAAACTATTTAAAAGGCCTGGGTTAACTCCCCCTCCTCAAAATGGCACCCCAAAAAAACACACCAGGCAAACCTACTATATCTGGCCACAAAACTCACCGGGTGACCTTGTGCCAGTCACTGCTTCCCAGCCTAACCTACCTCACTGGGCTGTTGTGGGGAGTACCATGTACGCCACCTTGAACTCCTGGGCAGAGTGGGATATAAATAAATAAATGGACACAGAATCCAACAGCATTTGGAAAGCTAGTAGTTAGCCATTCCTGCTCTAAAGCCTTGGTTATGTCCAGTGTTTCTGTTCTTCAAAGAGGCGTAGAATCCCCTACACATACACCTACCTTACCAAACACCAGTTTCTTTAAATCTGAAGTTATGTGGAATAAACATATATAGCTGCTGGCCATTAATCTGAAAAAAGGTGTTTCATCACAAACCAACACGCTCTACAATCTAGCAAACTAGCAAACAGTCAAAAGTTAAGTGGCTAATTTTTCCCCCATGAAATATGGCCAAAGGAAAGTGGCAGAATAGGCTGAGGACTGAGACGGAATTATATGTTTCCTTTAAGTAATATTAATGTCTAAGGCTTAGCATTTAAATGATTCCCCACTGTCTGCACTGAGCTGTCTGATTTAGGATTGGTCCTATATAACTTGCCCCAAAGTCAGAATTGACTATATTTATCTTGATTTCCTTCCTCGAACCACCCATTCAAAGTGTCAAAATATATGTAAGGAACTGTAACTCATGTCATTTGACAGCTAACACACCACAGTCTGCTTGATTTTCTTATTGTTTGTTTGACAGGGCAGCACCAAGAAAGAAAGACGTAATTTTGATCCACCTTATCCGTGCTCTTGATAATAAACTTGCCGCTTTTTTCAGGAAACGCTTCAATCTCAGGCCCCTTCAAGTCAATATCTGTCCGCCACCCCCCACCCCCCACCCCCCTGCCAGTGTGGTTTTACTCCATACAGCATCCTTCATCAACCTGGTTTCCCCAATATGTTTTCAACTGCAACCGTGTATACAAATAGTTGAGCTGTACACTCATATGATTTATTCACATGTAACATTCAGTTAGTATACATTCTAGTGCACACGCTACTTGGGCTGTGCAATCAGCAAATGGAGTCTTTCACAGAAGCACTTGTACATGCTCAGTATACCTGTGTTCAGCGTAATGTGTGAACAAGCCTGGCGTGAAATGGGAAGTAGCATGTGGAATAATTGCAGCTTTGTTAGATTTTAAATAGAAAAGCAGTCAAGCAAAGAGTCTTTTGTTCTTAACTTGGGCACCATAATCAGCTCTGGAAACCAATAGGCACAGCTATATCTCCCCAACCAAGCACACAGTGATGAAAATCAGAGCGTTTGAATCGGTAATTAGAGGTATCGAGACAGTTTAGCAGATTAGCAACGCTCCTTACCATTCAGGGTGCTAAAGAATCATGCTTCTGATGTCTTGGAGGCATGATTTATATAGAATCCTGGAGTTCGGAAAGTTGGTATTCGGGAAGGTTTCTTTCTTCTTCTTTTTAAGTAGGACTTTTCCATGCGCCAAATCCAAGTGAGGCCATCCAAACTAATGGAGTATTCTGTACTTCTACAAGTCAGAGCATTACGACCTCATTTCAGTGAAAAGTAATTGCCTGGATGACAAGTTCTCTATTCATACAATCCCCCACTGTAAGTCACCGTTCTCAACTACTCCTTCTATTCTACCTCTTGCTTACTTTTGTGTTCCAATGTAAAAATAAATTCTGTAACCTGCCATAAGATGTTAAACGTTTAGAGACTCTGACCCAATATCAAATTGCTTTCCAGGAGATGAAAGCTATGAATGTATAAGGTATGATGGTATGATTTTTTTTTCATTCACAAAGGTATACCTGTCCAATTAAGTACTTATACCAACTTAATCGCTGTGCCCTGACAGCCTGCAACATGTCATGAAACCCCATAGACATTATGCATTCACAGTAGAAACATTTTTTGAGAAACTCTTTGCTTAAGGATTTGCTAAAATAACCATCATAGAAACAGCTGTGTCAATGCATTCCACATTTATTCACATTTACATAATTTACTCTGAACAGCTTGAGCTTTCTTAGAATCTACAGAGTTGGCGCACTTTTGACATGGAAAGTAAAGAGTTCAGTGGTTTTCAAAGTTAAATGCAAGCTTAAGTTCTTCAGCCAACTAGGATAAATTGTTTGGGACCATGAAAGCTGTAGGGGTGGTAAATACAAAACAGCCATTTTGCCTGCTAAATCCTACTAATTGCAGCTGCAGGTACATGCCAGCACGCCAGTGCAAGTAGATAAATAGGTGCCGCTGTGGCGGGAAGGTAAACAGCGTTTCCGTGTGCTCTGGTTTCTGTCATGGTGTTCCATTGCGCCAGAAGTGGTTTAGTCACGCTGGCCACATGACCTGGAAGTTGTCTGTGGACAAACACTGGCTCCATTGGCCTGAAAGCAAGATAAACGTCACAACCCCATAGTCACTGTTGACTGGACTTAACTATCCAGGGGTCTTTTACCTTACCTTTACCTTACATTGAACTGATCGTGTGAACAAATTTTGTCATGCAAAAGTAGTTTTTGGGTGGCTAGAAACCATGAGCACCATTGCCACTCCAGAAATAATTTTACTATTTATTGCTCCTTCCTACTCTGTGGATCCTCTAGTTCTACTTGTGCTTTTAGCAAACGGCATCGTGCAAGTTCCATAAGACAGTTTCAATTCATGATTTACTTGGGGGGAAAGTAGTGGAACAGAGACAAATTCTTTCATTTTCAAATATGGAACTACCCTAAAGGTAAAGGGACCCCTGACCATTAGGTTCAGTCGTGACCGACTCTGGGGTTGCGGCGCTCATCTCGCTTTATTGGCCGAGGGAGCCGGCGTACAGCTTCTGGGTCATGTGGCCAGCATGACTAAGCCGCTTCTGGCGAACCAGAGCAGCGCACGGAAATGCCATTTACCTTCCCACCGGAGCGGTACCTATTTATCTACTTGCACTTTGTGCTTTCAAACTGCTAGGTTGGCAGGCGCAGGGACCAAGCAATGGGAGCTCACCCCGTCATGGGGATTCAAACCGCCGACCTTCTGATCGGCAAGTCCTAGGCTCTGTGGTTTAACCCACAGCGCCACCAACGTCCCATGGAACTACCCTAAGGATGGACAAATGACAGGTGTCGTTACGCCCAGTTTCTCCACACACACACCCCATCTTAAGTTCAGTAGAAGGCCTGCCCATATCAGTTTGCAATTTTAAAAGAGTCTGCATTAAAAATTGTATGCCATTTCAGTTAATTTCTCCTAAAATGCACATTTTTGTATGTGAGTTCCCCCTAATTTTGCATTTTTATCAGCACTTCACCCAAAAATATTTTTGGTACACATTTTTTGGAAGAACTGCATCACAAAATTCAGAGAAGTGCAAATTTCAAAGGATAGCTGTGTTTTAGTTCGTGTATTGGTTCAAGAAATGTGAATAAGGCAGATTCGCATGAAATGTGAATCCAACACATTTCTCCCCCATCCTTAGACAACTCCATCATGTTGTGTCACAGAGCCAAAAGATCAAAGACGTACCTGGTAGGATTGCTGGGGGGACGGGGTGATGCACATTTTCGGATCATCATAGCTGCAGGAATGGCATCACTGCTGCTTAATTCTGTGCCCTGTTGCCCCAGGTTTTTAGAAGCTAAGTACCATATTTTTCTGTGTATAACATGCCCCCATGTATAAGACAACCCCTATTTTTGGGGACTGCAACAAAGTTGTTGAGCTTTTTTGGGGGGGGAAGATTGTCCAGAGTTATTGCGCTTTTCTTTTGGGGAGGGTACCACCGCAAATAGCTCTACAGCCTGCCCACCACTGCAAATCGCACACATCAATGTGTGGCCACCAATCATCTGCACACTCGCCACCAAAAGACCACCTGCCCACTCAACACAACTACAGCCAATTGCACGCACGCCTTGCTAAATCAACGTCCAATTGCCCCAGCCACAGCCAATTGTCAGTACTCTTTGCCGCAGCAACCAATCACACACCCAATCACCACTGCCAATCTCCTGCTGGTTGCTGCCATGAATCACCTGTCCCCCCTCTGCTTTCCGTGTATAAGACGACCTGCAATTTTTGACTATTATTTCTAAGGGGGGGATATCGTCTTATACACGGGAAAATACGGTACTTCATGACCCCTCTTCCTGCTTCTGGATACAAAGGAAATGTTGAAAAAACAGTGTTATAATATTTAAATTCACACTCTCACCCTTTGAGAGCTTCCAGTGTCTCTGGCCTGAATTAATTTGCTTGCATAACACCAACTAATAACCTTTAAAAAAATCTATTGAGAGAGAATTGCAGAGCTGCACCCATACATTACATTGCCCTCCCAGTTTTTCTCCCCCATAGAAATTAGATTGCACCTGGTTCGCCTCAGTGAATTTAAACTGAGCTTAGGTGTACCAATTAGTGCAGTACAAATTAAGAATTTGTGAAGTGGTAATCACCTCTGCAAATCTGAAACATAGTTTTCCCATTCACAAACATGTAATGAAATATGTTTGTTTTTTCCTGGTTGTGTTGGTGAAGAAGAAGAGTTTGGATTTGATATCCCGCCTTTCACTCCCCTTCAGGAGTCTCAAAGCGGCTAACAATCTCCTTTCCCTTCCTCCCCCACAACAAACACTCTGTGAGGTGAGTGGGGCTGAGAGACTTCAAAGAAATGTGACTGGCCCAAGGTCACCCAGCAGCTGCATGTGGAGGAGCGGAGACGCGAACCCGGTTACCCAGATTACGTGACTACCGCTCTTAACCACTACACCACACTGGTGATAGGGGGGAATCAGCTTATGTGAACACGTATACAAATACTTATGCCTGTGTACCTCATACAGCTCCCCCTTCCTCCTCGCCTCTTGAAATCACAGCACCTACGCCTGCTGCCATCTAACACCTTTTTTTTTTAATGCCAAAGAGAACATAACCATTGATCTGACTCTACAAGTGGGCTGCAAGCACAAGTGATTTTCAAGCAATCATACGTAATTATAGAATGAGGCAAAGTGCCTTATAATGTGGGAAGATATTTTCAGAGGAGGACAGTCATTATTCTCACCCCAACATACAAGTCACAGTGTTTACACACTCAGGCATTTTCTATTTCCTGAAACGTATCACATTTTAGACCATATTGAGTCTGACGAAACTGCGAGAGGCAGTGGAAGACAGGAGTGCCTGGCATGCTCTGGTCCATGGGGTCACGAAGAGTCGGTCACGACTAAATGACTAAACAACAACTACAACAACAGAGCACAATAGCAACTGAATGTGTAGGTACACATTGCTTTCAAAACAAAAAAATCAGAGCTGCATGCAGAGTAGACCCAGGGAATCATTGAGCTCTAGGTTAGCCATGACCCTCTTTGAGAGATATTCGACTCATTTGCCTGGCCTTGGACACCAGGATGCCAGAGAACATTTGGTTATCAGCATCCTAATAACACCTCAAATTAATCGGACAACGATACTACCCACCAAGAGCTATCTTTGACTTCCACTAAAACCAGCAGGCAGCCTGGTGGAACTGGATTGCTCACCTGATCTTTCTCCAACTGAGTTCCTGCTGCATAGAAGGATGGAAAAGGGGAGGGTGTGTGATAAGATCACCATGGTTAGAGCATGGTGCTGATAAGGCCTAGGTTGCAGGTTCGATTCCAGCTGCATATTCCTGCAAGATCGTGGCTTTATGTTGATGAGCCATTAAGAGAAAGATTTTTGTTCACACCTCCAGGAAGCTCTAAATTGGAAAAAAAATGCATGAGTGAGTTATCAGAGGGTTGTGAGCCCTTCCTCCCACTGCCTCCCCAGTAAGAACATTGCTAACTTGCCTGAACCTGCTGAGCAGCTGCTTATAATGAAACCTGTGTTGATCCTGACAGCGAGATATGAAGAAAGTGAATATACCTCAAGATATATAAAAGGCATGAAAAAGCCCAACAGAAATGTACGAAGTGTGAACGCTTTGTATGTTCTAACATATGAGGTTCCTTTGCTATGCACTTAGAATCATAGAATGGTAGAGTTGGAAGGGACTCAAGCGTTATCTAGTCCAACCCCCTGCAAAGCAAGAATCTCAACATTCATGACAGAGCCAGCGTGGTGTAGTGGTTAAGAGCAGTGGACTCGTAATCTGGTGAACTGGGTTCACTTCCCTGCTCCTCCACATGCAGCTGCTGGGTGATCTTGGGCTAGTCATACTTCTCTGAAGTCTCTCATCCTCACTCACCTCACACAGTGTTTGTTGGGGGGAGGAAGGGAAAGGAGATTGTTAACCGCTTTGAGACTCCTTAGGGTAGTGATAAAGCGGGATATCAAATCCAAACTCCTCTTCTTCTTCTTCTTCTTCTTCTTCTTCTTCTTCTTCTTCTTCTTCTTCTTCTTCTTCTTATTCAGATGGCCATCCAACCTCTACTTAAAAACCTACAAGGAAGGAGAGTCCACCACCTCCCTAGGGAGACTGTTCCACTGTCGAACAGCTCTTACTGTCAGAAAGTTTTTCCAAAATTTTAGTTGGAATTTCCTTTCTTGTCACTCGAAGCCATGGGTTCCAGTCCTAACCTCCAGAGCAGGAGAAAAACATGTTCCCTCTTCCATGTGACAGCTATCCTGGCTATCATATCTCCACTCAGTCTCCTCTTTTCCAGGCTAAACATACCCAGCTACTTCAAACACTCCTCATAAGGCTTAGTTTCCAGACCCTTGATCATCTTGGTTGCCCTCCTCTGCACACATTCCAGCTTGTCAACATCCTTCTTATATTAAAGAGCTCAGCCTGCTTTAGGGAAGTTCTTAATGTTTGATGTATTTATCGTGCTTCTAATATTCTATTGGGAGCCTCCCAGAGTGGCTGGGGAAACTCAGCCAGATGGGTGGGGTATAAATAATAAATTATTATTATTAATTATTATTATTAGTTGTTAATATTGATGGAACAGGAGAAGCTGTGGTTCCCCTGTGGCTTCTGAACTGGAGGCCTCAGACAAAGGCAAATGGCACAATGGGCTGCTCTTGTGCCAGTGCTTCTGGCTGAACACATATATCTGGAGCTGGCTCTGATGAAGGGGAGTCTGACCCCAAGGCTGTGTCAAATAGTGATAGATTGATAAGCTAAGGATGTACACTTGACCCCAGATAAGATCCAAGTCACTAACTGGGACACTGTTTCTAGCTGTTTCTGTAAGATCAAAGTGGTCCCATTCCTGATTGCTTTTGGCAGGTAGAAAACATTCGTTTTCTGCCTGGCTTGTAATAATTTTTAATTTGATTGAGGGTGTTGACTTTGCTCTTCTTGACTTTTAATGCTTTGATTGAATTCTGCTACTGTTAAATTGATTTTTGCCTTTTCTGCTTTGTAAATCACATTGGGGGCCCTTAATAGGGCCAAAAGTCAGCAGAAAGATATTTTAAAAAATAAATGAATTCATTCATACACACACACACACACACACACACACACACACACACATACATTCCTTGTAAATATTACTGGTGTGTCTGAAGCAATAAAAAAACTTCTAAAGAACACAAGCAAGTAACAGTTATGAGATGCTATATACAGATCACAAACAATATTTTCCAGTTAGAGAGAGAGGTGTGATCATTCACCTTTCATTAATGATGTCCAGTGCAATAATTTCTTCTCACGACTGCAGGTTCAGTAGCATATTTTCCCAAAGTTGGTTGTTCCTCTGTTGTCCTCAGATAGTCACAGGGATGATCCTAGCCAAACAGGGTCATAAATTAACTAATGATGTAGTGTGGCATGACCAATTAGATCTGGCTAACTGATGATGTCACAGAGAAAGTGTGGAGTACCAAATAAATCAAGAAAAAAGACATGGTTTTCAGTATAGTGGTACCTCGGGTTAAGTACTTAATTCATTCCGGAGGTCAGTTCTTAACCTGAAACTGTTCCTAACCTGAAGCACCACTTTAGCTAATGGGGCCTCCTGCTGCCGCCGCGCCGCCGGAGCATTATTTCTGTTCTCATCCTGAAGCAAAGTTCTTAACCTGAAGCACTATTTCTGAGTTAGTGGAGTCTGTAACCTGAAGCGTATGTAACCCGAGGTACCATTGTAATGGCAAAAACACATTTATGCACACATACACCTATGTGTGTGTGTGCGTGCGCATGCATGCATGTGTAAAAACATGCAAGTACTTTCAGCTCGGTCTTGCCAAGCCCTAGTTATAATATTTAATAAAACATGTAAATCCCTTGCATATCACTGCCTTGACCATCTAATCTTGGTTAAAGACTGTTTCTCCATGAGACTATGAAGGAGTAGCCCCAGAATTAGCAGCAAGCAGGAGGTCATCAGGATTTGTGCTTAGGAAAAACTCACAGGAAACATTCTGAGCACTGCGATGATGGGAATATGACTCATTAAACGCAGATCTCTAGGCAATGAACATTTATCTGTTTGTTCTCCATTTTCATTTCTGTCTCATAGCTTTGAGTAAATAAATTGTGTTTCTGCCTAATGCATGACTCACTGCATTTTATAAATTAAAGCTAAGTGACTACAATCTCCTTAGATAGGCAACACCAGAAATCGCTCTTCAGCTTATTTTGAACTTGCAGCTATTTGGTGTAGAAATCATAAAAGGGGAGTTAGCCAATAGTTCAAATGTTCCCAGCAAAATTAGTGCAAATGACACAGCTACATTGAAGAAGAAGAAATCAATCAGTGAAATGCCACCAACTGAATAAGGTTAAGTGAAGGCAGGGACACAGGAAGAGATGGTCTTCTACTCCCCCTCTGCAAGTGGCTTTGAGAAATGGTTCAGATAAATATAAAGTTTTTGTTATGACATGGAACAGTAGGGCATTCCAATAAATTCTCTTTCTTCTGTGGTCCCAGTGAGGCTTGCATTCTTCCACAGTTGAAAATTTCTTCCATTTTTTTTGAGATTCAGGAAAGACAAGTAACAACGGATCCTTTGAAAATGATACCTGCAGTGTTACAGTCTGACAGAAGAACCAGATGAAGTAAAACAGGTTATAGCTCAGCTGCAAGCAAGGAAACCCCATGCCTGGCATTCGGTTGCCTGCTTCAATGCCTATGCCATAGTATCAGACAGAATTGTCTTTTTCGGGCAGGGTGGAAGAAGCAGGAGACTCCACCAATGGCAGGAAGGGGTGGAGTCATGAGACTATTTAAGCCCTTGTTGCACTCCAGCCTGGGATCTGTAAAAAAATTCTCAGCACCCTCCTACCCTTACAGTGCAGGTTCTTACTGGCTACCTTGGGGTCAACTAGAAATTGTTGGCCTATCAATGCATCAGCCTGGTGGACGGGTGGGTTTTTTGCCCACTCTTTACTGTAGTTCTTGTAGTCTGATGGCAGTTAGAGTGCAGGTGCTGTTAGTTAAGTGGATTTACATTGAGTAGGAAAGTGTGTGAAGGTTAACAGGTATGGGATGAGTTAAGGTGAGTTGCCTTCATGCACCTTGGAGGGTGACAGGCATTAACAACAACAACAACAACAACAACAACAACAACAACAACAACAATATATTATTTATACCCTGCCCATCTGGCTGTGTTTCCCCAGCCACTCTGGGCGGCTTCCAACAAAATATTAAAATACAGTAATCCATCAAACATTAAAGGCTTCCATAAACAGGGCTGCCTTCAGATGTCTTCTAAAAGTCTGGTAGTTGTTTTTCTCTTTGACATCTGGTGGGAAGGAGTTCCACAGGGCGGGCGCCACTACCAAGAAGGCCCTCTGCCTGGTTCCCTGTAGCTTAGCTTCTCACAGTGAGGGAACTGCCAGAAGGCCCTCAGAACTAAACCCAAGACTTGGCCACTCAGGGCTGTGAGACCATGGATAGGATATAGAGAAGGAAGCTAACCTGAGTTATCCCATTAGAATTGCTGGGGTCCAAAAGTGCGGGACCTTGGAGCCCAATAGTGGGAGACTTGGGAAGGATTCCCTACTCACCTGAATGGGTGTGGCTTAAGGATTCTGGTTATTCAGGGGGCTTTGCTTGTCCAATACAGATAAGACAGCATAGATCTGATAATTCCTGCAGTGTCACCATCCACCCCCAAAAACTTTAATAGAGTAGAATAGAATCATAGAGTTGGAAGAGACCACAAGGGCCATCGAGTCCAACCCCCTGCCAAGCAGGAAGCACCATCAGAGCACTCCTGACATATGGTTGCCAAGCCTCTGCTTAAAGACCTCCAAAGAAGGAGACTCCACCACACTCCTTGGCAGCAAATTCCACTGTCGAACAGCTCTTACTGTCAGGAAGTTCTTCCTAATGTTTAGGTGGAATCTTCTTTCTTGTAGTTTGGATCCATTGCTCCGTGTCCGCTTCTCTGGAGCAGCAGAAAACATAATTTATTAACTTATGTATTAACTTAATTGTAAGTTAATAAAGTATGGCCCTAGTTCTAATACAGCTCTTTGTATCTTCCCTTTCTTCCCACCTCTGGCCACAGAAGATATCCTAGAAGATAGGAAGTAAAACATCTTGAGATCAAAATAACTTTTGCCTACAAGGAGGGCTTTAAAGTTCATATCCGGTCACATCCAACATGAAGAATAAGAGCCGATGGATGTCAGCACCAGCAACTGCATCAATATTTTGGGATTAACCTGACTTCTCTGCAGCTATCCTAGCACCAGGGATTATCAGCTTTCAAGATTGCTTTAAATGTCACACAAGTTCATAGTTGCTGAATATGACAGATGAAGCTTCTATCCTCCTTTTGATTTCACACTGGAAAGTTACTGCAAAATTCAAGAGAATGATGAAAATGGCATAAAGTCTCAGCTTCGTAGTTATTCTCAGCTGAGAACATTGGAGAAAAGGTAGAGGAGAGTGGGAATTTTACTCTCAGGGGTTTGAGAGCTTGAACCAGAAGCTTAAAGCCTTTGGCTAAGACCCAGTTTAGTGAACCACTGTGAGCTGTGTGTGCATAAAGAAGTTTTTCCGGATAGAGAAAGGAACAAGATATGCAACATCAGCCCATGATATTGAGGTAGACGCTGTGTCCTTCTTTACAGAGGACAGTCCCCTGTTTGAAGGTTTTCCTCTATTTGAAAGGCTTTCTAGGCCAAGTCCCTACTTGGAAGGGCAGTCCAGACCATTTCTATGACCAAAAACAATGTAAGAAGAGAGAATAAGAACCTTACGTTGACCATCAATGGACACACAGGTCATTTAGCCACAGTTCCCTTCAATATAAAGATTATTTTGAAATTTCCATCTAGGCATATAAATTAACATATGGGCAATTAATACAAATCTGTGTCCTTTTTTGTTCTCTCTCTTGTGTTTATGTGGGGGGGGGGGGGGTTGTGTCTGTGTAGGGGGTGTATATGGCTACCCTATCTGCAAAAGGCAAGCAGTATGAAGCTCTGGATTGGCTAGAGCCCTCTTCAGATAGCAACACTTGAACTGAAGTTCTTGGCTGGCCAGCAAGAATGTGAGGGTTCAAAGGAAGGCAAGTTGGTGTTTTGTTTCTGCTGTCTAAATCAAGAGTGGAGAGCCTTAGTTCCATATCACTTCCTGGCCCCCATTCCTGAAACAGAGGTCTACTTGCATATCACTCTTTCCCTGCCTCTGAAACAGCAGCACTAGATAACGATAAGGAGATTCCTTTCTATTGTTTGTTATCGTCATCATCATTCAGCCTTCACCGGCAGGTCACAACAATTTAAAATTCAGGATGACAAATATTTAAAACAGATTACACTCACAGGAAAAGAGTGTGGCCAGAAAACACACATCTCTGGTCCACATACACAAACCTAAACTTCTAATGGAGACAGTACTACCAAGAGGGGCCTCTCTGCTGATCCTGGAAGTCAGTTGGGAAAGAGGCAGTTTCTGAGATATTTGAGGTCTTCATCACACACAGGTCACTAGGGTACTAGGGTGATCTATAGTGATGGTGGGGGCACTCAGGAGTGATCATGTCAATACACATTTCTATGCATCTTATCATTCCACAGTGCGATTTGGCCTCAACAGGAGTGTCTGAAATGTCTGCCAGTTCCCTCCATCACAATAAACTTCAACTTTCCCCCTGTCAGTGTCTCTACTTTCTCGCTCCCATGCCATGGCCACTGGTGTTGCACAACCTGCCTTCTCTTTTGCTCCCTTGCCCCACCCTGACTTCATGCAAATCCAGGATTATGATGCAGCACTAAAAATCATCCTATGGGGGCTGCATGATGACAGCCTTACATGTTTATGTATATAGGAAGAAAAGCTGTTTTCGTTAATTGACGGTGAATTGATTCACATATTGAGAAAGGATCAAAATAAATCAAAAGCATGTTGAACAGGGAACAATTATAGCAACCTGTCATTTGCTCCTCCACATAGGTGTGTTGTACATTTGCCACTTACACAGTAGGAAGAATTTCATCGTGCCATCCTTTGTTATCATAATGTTACAAGTGGGTGGCAAAGTGTCTCTACCATTTCTCCTTGAAGTGCATAAAAGGTGTCTGTCACTGCACTCTACTTTTAAGCGCTGCTTCTGATAATTCTGCTGCTTGGAATTTCATTTGTATTTCATTTCCAGGCGGAGGTTTGTCTTGTTTTTCTAATATTTTATTATCCTGTTGTGAATTCTTGAATAAACAAAGAATGGTTCAGAACAAGTTTGCCTAACTGAGTATGTAATGTCTGACCCTAATGCTTTAGAGAAAGTGCAAAACAGCACAGGACATAAACAGAAGTACTCCAGACTTCATGGATAACTTAACAATGAGCTATAACAGGACAAGATAATGTAAAGCCTGTCTTGAGACACTAAAGCCCAGCTTTGTATACTATCTTTGGTAGACAGCATGAACTTTTGTTCACCTTCTTCTAACGAAGAGAATAGGCAGAATTGTTTTGACCACTTGCTACTGATAAAGAAGGATGAGTGGGGTGAATATTAAGGAGAACCATGCAGACAGATCTATAGGTTCCTAACTAGCTGTAATTAATCACACCTCTGGCCTAGGGATGGGAACCTGTGGTCCTCCAGACATAATTGGTTTACAGCTTTAAGCATACTTTGTTAGCAGACCTTGAAGCTTGGGTGAATAAGACTGAAATAAGCTTCTGGAATTCAAAGACTTTATTCATCCATGAACTATTTACAGGATGACTGAAGATGAGAGTGAGAAAATTGAAGCATGGTGTGAGATAGAAACAGGGGCAATAAATATTCCAGGAAACAGACATGTCCTTTGGAAAGACATACTGAACTAATAAGGTGTAGAGCCAGTGTGGTGTAGTGGAGACCTAGGAGGCTATGATTCAAATCTCCATACAACCAGGAAACTCACGGAATGACCTTGGGCTGGTCACTCACTCTCAGCCTCACACGGTTTTTACGAGGATAAATTGAGGAGGAGAACTATATATGCCACTTCAAGCTACTTGGGAGAAAGGTAGTGTATAAATGCAATAAATAATAATAGTGTGAATGATTATGCTTAGAGTTGTACTATTTGTGTTTTGTCTGTTATTATTTATGAAATTATTGGGGAAAATAACTAAATAAAATAAACATCAAGCCTGAATAAGAGTTCTGGCAAACTCAAAAGCTTGCCTACTGCTTTGTGACATTTTAGTTGTTCCTCCTAAATATATTACGCTAACTAATAGAAATATTATTATTATTATTAGCCTTTATCTGAACTTCCGCCTTCCTATGCAAGGTGGGTTTACACTCTTTTATATGATTTTTTTTTATAGGATTTATTTCAAGGGACATTCCATCATATAAGCTTGCACCAAAGTCTCAACGGTACATTCAACACACAGTTTTGCCACCTCTTCTGCTGTTTGCAGAAACTAGACCATAGCCACTGGCATTTCACTTTGTTTTGCAACATATGACCAAATTCACGTTTGATTCAAGTAGGCATGCAAAACCTTTGCTTGCCCCTTAGAAGCTGTGCCTTTTCATCCTTCCCATTTTCCACTTAAGTGAACGCTGCTGTTGCATTTGCTGATCAGTTGCTTTTGGCTTTTTATAAGGATTAAGCTGCAAGGGAAGGTTAGTGCATGTTGCAACTTGCCTCCTCAGAGTACAGTGGATGAAGTCGCTCTGGAGAGCCTTTAAAGTCCTACAGTTCTGGCGTGGTGGAGGGGAACTGACAGACAACAGTGGTCCTGCCCCATCACGTTAACTTTGGCGGCAGAGATGGAAATAATGCAGGTAAAGTCACAGCAACTCCAGCACCCCATGATCCCTCCCAATAAGGCTGATTCTCCAGGGACTGTTTAAATTGAGCAGTAAGCAGCTTTGTGCCATCAGAGTGGCACACAGTTGTGCTAACTACACCGACACAGTGCGGAGATCTGCCCCTGAGGGAAATTAAGAGAGCCCTTACGAGTGAGTTAACATGCAGTGACAAGAAATATCTCAAGGCAATAGTTTGTTTTCTAAGGGGGGGGATTACAAACTGTCTGAAAATTGGGCATATAACAAGAAATTATCTTCCAGCTTTATCTACCATGACAATTGCAATAAGACTGGGAAATGAATACCTATCTATATTTCATTTCCCTTTGGATCACTAACGTATATGATGAGCCGATCCCTGAAGGAGCATATTTATGTGAGATGATTCAGAACGTTCACCATCTTCCCCACACAATGTTTCCTTTCTGTCACCAGGGATGCACTTGGATAGAGAATGTAATTTGTGGCCTGAGATATCAGCAGCTTCCACGATGATTTTCCAGAATTTTCTAAGTACCTTTTTCAGTTGTTGCCATCAAAGAAATTGCTTCTAGCTTGACGTACATGGAAGTCTGCCTCACACATTACATTCTCTATATAAACATGTGCCCCTCATATGAAGAGGTCTCTGAATGTCACACCCACTCTCCCTCTGTATATGTGTGAGACTGCATGCATCCCTCTAAAGTTATATTCCTCCCTTCCCTTTTCCTTGGAAGATCACTGGCAGGCAGCTCATAAAGACTGGTTTCTGTAAATACTAGTGCAAGTTGGTGAGCATCCTATCCTACATAGCTGACACCAGAAGCCAACATCACTGGACACCTGCCAAGGCACACACCCCTGAAAAAAGGCCAACATCAGGAGCCTTTTGGACTCCTTGCTATTACTGCCTGTCTACCTGCTTTCACTGAGTCTGAATGAGCAGTGAGCAAAGAAAATAAGCAGCAGTCTTCACATACCTTGGACCTCCCTCCTGACCTGGTTTCTCCTTCCTGGTGGCTGTGCAGATTGGACCCAAACGAAGAAGGCAAATGAATGGGCAGTGGCCCTGGCAACAGTAGGAAAGAGAAGTGGGCCCACTCAGGAAAAGGGCCCACTGAGAGCATCTTGCCAAATCCCACTCATGCCCTACCAAAAAAAAAAAAAAAAAAGGCAACTTGGAACCAGTGCCGCTATCCCTCACTGAATAAGGAGTATGTGTGATGGCCTCACATTTGTTACCATTTTGGACCACTTGTGCAATGCACAGTTGCACCATCCTGATTTGACACAATATTTGACACATTATCAGAATGCAACATGGCCCTTGGCCCCAATCCCTAATGCACTTTGGCCGTGCATAATGGAACATGAAACCTGAATCTGTGTTTCCTGAAAGGAAAAGAGCCCAGGAACAGTCAGAAGGAACAGTTGATTATATTTTTCCCCTTTAGAGGAATTTGTTGTTTTTGTTGTTATGCTTTCTGTAACAATTGCTTCTACTGCTCTGCCTAGAAGGGAGTTTTCTTATTTTTGAGAAATCAGATGGTTGTCATACGGCTGCAAATTCCGTGTGCCTTGTTAGGAAGCTTTTTGAGGCCACCTGCACTGCCACAGGGCAACATTGTAGCAGAAATTTCAAACCTTCCTATCCCTCCAGGCTACTCAACCAGAGACTCAATAAGCAAAGAAATGCATATGAGTCAGCACACTGGTAGTTCTACATAAATATGGAACAGCGGTAATAGCAATAGGATCAGGAACATAAATGCCATCATTTATTAACCTCCAGATTTTGTGCAGCACTTAGAACATGAGTCTTATAAAACCAAATTATCTGCTGGAAACCTGAGCTTTGTTTTATATAGCATGCTTAAGAGTGGGATGTTTAGAGTCCATTCATGTTTAATTAGAGAAGTGATTCCTTCCAGTTCAATGAAAAATTTGGGGCATACATATGGCACTTAAGGAAGCAATGAATCATTCAATTTGCTTATGTTGTGTTGTGTTTATGATGTTGAATCTTGTGGTGCTACTTGGCTGAGCCAGTGCTAAGCTAGAATAAGCATGTTCAACAGGCAGATGGCGAAGGTCTGTGCCGATGGAGTGATGCTGGCATCACTTTGCAGCCAACAAGATGGCAGTGAAAGCTAGCCAGGCCAGGCAGACGGATAAGTCCAGTCAATCCACATACGCACACACCCTAGTCCAATACAAAAGGGCTTTGAATTGTTCTGTCCAACTTGAAATTGGCCTCAGGGGCCACTCACTGTCCCGTCACCCTTAAAGGCCCAGCAGGTAGTTACATGAGATAGAGCAACATTGTGGAATACACTCCTTCCCCACTTTGGATCACTTTTGAATGCAAATCCTATCTAATTTGTGCTTTCTGGGGAAAGAAAAACATGCAAACTGAAACACAGCTGCCCAAAATCCACACTTCCCTGAATCTGTGATGTAATTCAACAACAATAACAGCAACAAAATGCATACAAAAATGTATATATTAAGAGAAATGTGCACTACTTTGATGATGCTTTCATTTCAAACTGGTGTGGAAATGTGGGGAACTGAATTTAAGATTGGAAAAATGAGAATTGAAAGGAAGCAAAAATGGACAGATTAGTTCATCTCTAAATGAGATCAATCAAGCTGTATCTCTCTCCTTATTTTAGCATGTTTTTAAAGCCTAATTGTTTGCAGGTCTCCCCCCCCCCCCCCCCCCGATGCAATGCTATGCCATTTAAGTTAGATCCATCTGGTGCTGTTGTTTGTATTGTCTGATTCCGGGTTTTGAAACAGGGTTTTTCCCCCTATGGTTTTCACTTTGTTTTCTGCTTTTGTAAGCTCCTTTAGGTAAAATATTTAGTGGGAAAGAAGGATAAAAACTGAGTGGCTGAATGAATGAATGAATATAAAAGCTGTCAGAAAAAATGCAATCTGTTTTATAGGAGGGAAAGGAAAGTGTTGAGATTAAAATATCAGCATAGGTCTTGTGGGCAGGAGTAGCTTTATGGGGCAGACTGGGAACTAGAAAGAGGAAAAAGCAAGGAGTCAATGGATAAGGGGGTTGAAGGAAAGGTGAAGAAGAAGCAGTGCAGTGAGAAATATAAACTTGAGAGAAGGGTTGGTGAAGGAGAAGGAAGGTTGAGGAAAAGGTCATAGGAGACAGGAAGATGAAGCAAGAAGGGTACAATGAGAGGGAGGTCTATAAAGACATTTCACAGCATTTGGGGTCAGAAAGGGGTAGCCAACATGATGCCCTCTAGATATCATTGAGTTACAACTCCCATCAGGCGCGTCTTGCCCATAAAGGCAAGTGGTGCAAGGTGCCAGGGCACCAAGTTCCCTAGGGCACAAGGAAGAGGTAGAGGCTGGATGCAGCACCTCCTGGCATCAGCTCGCTGCCCTTGCCCGCCTCCGCCATGCCGTGCCAAAGCAGCGTGTGCCTGGAGCCTCCACCTGCTGTGACCACCGCAGCACGGGCGCCAGGGAAGAGGCAGAGGCTGGACGCAGTGCCTTCCAGCATCAGCTTGCCGCCCTCACCCACCTCACTGAAGCAGTGCCGCGCCCGGAGCCACTGCCTCTTCCCTGCCAGAGGAGCTGCCCTCCAGCCGCTGCCCGCCTCCTCCAGCCCCACAAAGCTGCCAGCAGCGCCGTAAAAAGGTCTGCAACTCTGGGAAATGGGGGTAGGGGGCACCGGAGGGATCTTTGCACCATGGCGCTGGGTATACTTAAGACGGCCCTGATTCCCATCAGCCCCATCCATCATGTTCAGTAATCAGGGATGATGGGAGATGGAGTGCAACAGTATTTTAAGGTCACCACATTGGCCACACCTGATGGTTAGGCAAAACCTCTTAGGATTAGTGATGTGAAGAACTGTGCATTATTGGCAGGAAGAAAATGTACCATTTAAGGGAGGTTTGGAGTACTAAACAGAGTGGACAATGAAACATCTTGTCAGAGCAACTGCACCTTTCAGAAGCAAACTTATCCCAGCTTCTATTATTACATCAACATAATCATCCAGAATCCTAAGAGAAGGATATAGGTATAATAAAAGGCTGCTCACACTGTGTCTCCCATTGTGAAGAATGTTCTTTATTAAAAGTTACTCTGACTTTATTCATTGCTTCCATCAGTCTATTGAGACTCTTCTATTCCATCAGAAACTGGGAAGAAGAAGAAGAAACCTTGCAAAAGGCTTCCAATTATGGGACTTGAAGATTGTATGTTGTTATCAGTAAAATAATGCTGCTGTTTAAGTGCTGGAAAAAATGAAATTTCCCCGCAACAGATGTTGTAGCTAGAGAAAGATGCTCAGTTTCCCACCAGCTACCAATTTTGCAGGTACTGAACATTTGGTCTCAGCCCAGTGCTAGACCTCATTGTGCAGGCCTTCTGAATCTGTACAGTGCTCTTTTACGCCTCTCAACCTCTATCAACTGCTTCCATTCCCTCAGGGTCTGCAGCGCTCTTCCTTCCCTCAACTCCTTCTCTTTGCCTTTTGTGGTAAATCAGTTGTTGCAGCTGTCTCTTTGTTGGCTTGAAGAGAAAGAGAAGAGTGCCTTTTGCTCCAAACTCAAGGCCTTCCTGTGAATCCATAGGAAAGGGATTGAAAATAAAACTGCCATTCTCACGAGCCCTTTCTACATACAGTATCTATGGTGCATTCACACTTTGGGCACTATGTACAATTCTGATTGCCACACATTAAAAAGAGCTAGAATACCTTTCCCACTCTTATGTGGGGGTGAATTTGCTACACTCAGGTCAACCCAGGGGATGACTCAAATGTCCCTGGGATGGAGTGGTGGGTGGTATGAATGGACAACTGGCCAATACAGACAAGGAGAGAGCAGAGATATATTATATCCATCAACTGTTTCACTTTAAGCTTTGAGAGGTGTAAAAAGACAGGACAACATTTTGCTATCATAAGTGATTGTGAAGTCCATCAATGTGGACAACTTAAAAATGGTTTTACACAAAGTCATAGAGGATAAGGCTGCCAGTGGCTACTAGCCAGTCTGAAAGATAATATGCCTCTGCATATCAGATGCTAGAGATCATAAGCAAGAGAGTGCCATTGCCTTACTCTCCTGGTAGTGGGCTTCGATAGGCATCTGATTGGTCACTGTGAGAACAGAATACTGGACTGCATAGGCTTTGGTCTGATCCAGCAGGGCTTTAAAGTTATTATGAGCCACCAGTAGAGAAGATGTTTGCAGAAAACGGAGAATAAGAACAGCAAAGCTCATGGATCATGTTTTATGTTTCCAGTAACCACAGAGCAGTTTGCCAAGGCTACTGGTGTCTTGCAAAATGAGGATCTAGCCCAAGTTTAGTATTACAGTAAAATAAAATAAGATAGGAGACTAACCTGTTTCAATATCACATTTACAGCCTTTTATTTCAGGCTTGACCTTCTATGGCTATGTTATCAACTCTCATTAACCAAAGTTAATAATGGAAGCCCTGACACTTTGGGTAATGGCATAATTACAGTTAGAAATAAATGGGGCATATTCAATACAAGCAAAACCTTGCAGTGCTTAAGCACCTTTAACAATAACTGTTGGCCATCCATTCATTAAGACTATTAAAGTATCTGAATCAGAAGAATTCTATAGTAAAAAAAAGCATTCTGCACATAAAACATGGAATAAAATAAGGTGGATCTTGAGTTATAGTTGAAGTTCTACCACTCTCCAGATATGAAAAATGATAAAGATCAGGGTTATTTTTTCATTTAATCATTTCAGAATGATAACATTTGCTTATGTATAGATCGAGCTGAGTTTGGAAAAATCACAGAATCTCCCTCAGGCTGAGAGTTTATACAGATGGGTTATTTTTTATGTAACTTACAAAAGGTAAAGGTACCCCTGCCCGTACGGGCCAGTCTTGCCAGACTCTAGGGTTGTGCGCTCATCTCACTCTAGAGGCCGGGAGCCAGCACTGTCCGCAGACACTTCCGGGTCACGTGGCCAGCGTGATGAAGCTCCATCTGGCGAGCCAGCGCAGCACACGGAATGCTGTTTACCTTCCCGCTGGTAAGCGATGCCTATTTATCTACTTGCACCCGGGGGTGCTTTCAAACTGCTAGGTTGGCAGGCGCTGGGACCTAACAACAGGGGGCGAACCCCGCCACGGGGATCCGAACCACCGACCATGCGATCGGCAAGTCCTAGGCGCTGAGGTTTTACCCACAGTGCCACCTGCGTCCCTGCTTATGTAACTTAGAGTACAGGAAAATATTTATTCTTCACCTGTTAAATTTAATAGGATCCCCACCACCTTAGAATGCAGTAGCAAACTAAGACGATTTTGTAACTTTTGCTTGCTTTGGGGTGTCTTTATGTTTTCTTGCAACATTAATGAAGCAACCAGAGTATTCAGGGAGGAGGGGTAAAAAAGACAGGACCATGTTTTAAAAAGAAGTCTAACAATATCCAGTGTAATCAGAAACAGTGTCTTAAGTTATAGCAGAAAACATGCTTCCTCTGCAACTTGCTACAGGCTTCAACAAGCCTGTGCCTTCAAAAATGTACATGGTTTTTTTGCCATCCCATTTTTCTACAGCCTAATACATGTAAGAATGCTTTTCCAGGCCTTCATCCCCATGTGCTTCTAGAATCTGGGATGTGTTTTTATGGGGAATTCTCTCTAAATGACATGAAACCTTGGTACCTTAAAGGCCGTTCCTTCCCAGTATTGCAGTTGGTGAGTTTGGAAACATTCCACAAAAAATCAGCTGAAGTCATGCTGAAGTCCACAGTATTGATTCAAAATAGTGCCTTCATCCAAACATTGATGAAGACTGCCACCCTCACTCCAGCAAGCCTTGCACCAAGTTTGGCAATGATACCTTGAGAGGAGGCCAAACCTATGTCAAAAAATTGGTGAAGTCACATCAAAGTGACGTTTCAGTCAGACAACTTCATTCAAAATGGTGCTTGACATCCCAGTGGTGACAAAGTCCACTGTCGTACCTCAGGAATCCTCATGCTGAGTTTGGTGACTATATCTCAAGAGGAATCCAAATGGGCAAGCAGACAAATCACTTGCCAAAACATATAATAGACAATTGTCCTCCTGTCCTGATTTTAGCAGATGAATCTTTGGTGGTGTCCAGAACACTGTCTACTGAGTTGTAAGGTTCAAGGATGTGGACAAGGTGCTTGGTTTGGTCCAGATGACCACCTATGCTCTTGACCCTTGACCTTCATGGCTGATAAAAACTAGAGTCAGGGATCCATTGCAAGAGGGATGGTTCCAGCCTGCTTAAAGGAGGTTGTTATAAGAGCATTCCTTAAGAAATCCTCCCTGGATTCAGAAAATCTAAGTACGTAATTATTAACAGGTCACGAATCTCCTCTTCTCGGGCAAGGTAAGACAGCATGGTTATGGGCCAGATTCAGACTCTCTTGAATGAATGATTTTCTAGATCCATTTCAATCAGGGTTTAGGCCTGGTTTGGGCACAGAAACTGCCTTGCTCACCCTATTAGGAGAGAGACAGGGGGAATGTGTCCCGGTTAATTCTCATTGATCTCTAAATGATTTTTAATACCATCAGCCATAGAACTTTTCCAGAACAGCTGTCCAAGTTGGGGATGGCACCATCACTCTGCAGTAGTTCTAGCCCTACTTGGATGGTCATTTTCAGAGGGTGATGCTTGGGGAATATTGTTTGTTCCCATGGAGCCTTCAGTGTGGAATTCTTCAGGGTTTAATGTTATCCCCTAGGCTGTTCAGCATCTGCATGAAACCAGTGAGTGGGGTCATCTGGAGTTTTGGAGTATATGGTCAGCAGCCTGCTGATGACACAGCTCTAAGTTACCCAGGTGGCGTTGTGGTCTAATGTACTGAGCCTCTTGGGCTTGCTAATTAGAAGGTTAGCAGTTCAAATCTGCTCGACGGGGTGAACTCCCGTTGCTCTGTCCCAGCTTCTGCCAACCTAGCAGTTCGAAAGCATACCAGTGCAAGTAGATAAATAGGTGGCATTAAGGGAAACGGTGTTTCCGTGCGCTCTGGTTTCTGTTACGGTGTTCTCTTGCACCAGAAGCGGTTTAGTCATGCTGGTCACATGACCCAGAAAGCTGTCTGTGGACAAATGCCAGCTCCCTTAGCCTGAAGCAAGATGAGCACCACACCCCGTAGTCGCCTTTGACTGGACTTAACCATCCAGGGGTCATTTACCTTTTTTACCTTACCTTTACGATGACACAGCTCTCCACTTCTCCTTTACATCTGCAGGTGTGGCCATGGATGCACTAGATTGATATCTTACCTCAGCAATGGACTGAAAGCCAATAAAATGGAGTTTAATCCAGGCAATAGTGGATTAAATATGACCTGCAAGACCATCTATTCCCTAGAACTGATGGATGGGATATGGTCTGTTCTAGACAGGGTTTCACTCTCTCTGAAGAAGCAGGTATGTGAAGCAGAGTGCCGGCCATCAGTTTGGGCTGGTGGCCCAGCTGTGCCTCTATCTGGTCCTTTAACAGCCTAACATTTGTTGTCTATGCTCTGGTAATCTCTAGTTTGCATTACTGCAATATATTATATGTGGTGCTGCCTTTATTCAGAAACTACAGGTGGTGTTGATGGGAGCAGGAGTCCAACAACAATTGGGTATCACCTGGTTAGAGAAGTTTCACTGATCATTCTAATCTACAGCTTCCTGTTCCTGAATTATTATTATTAATAATATTATTACTTTCACCAGTCCCAATATATTGTCTCAGAATAAAACAATAAGCCTTAGTGCATTGGTGTGGTATATGAGGGAATGACTCTTCATATATAACTGAAAACTTTTCTGCTGCAGACAATTAGAATTACCCCCCCCCCAACTGACTCTCAACTATTACATTCTGATGGATAGATGTCTCTAAGAGCATAATGTTGCTAGGCAACACTACAAAGAAGCAGCACCACGCCATGAAGTCACCCACTCAGCAAAAAAGGAAAAAAAGGAACATTCCAAATGTTTTCAAAGTGAAAACTGGCACTCTCTGATTCTATATTTGTTTTAAATCAATCAAAACTCACTGTTAAGGTATAACAATAGGCTCCGCCAAAGAACTGGACATTTTCCTATTCGCTAACTTGGATTTTTTCTTCTCTCTCACACACTTCATATTTACACAAATTTCACTGCTGATTCCATGCCAGCCACTGAATAAATTCATTTAAGTAGAAATAGATTTTAAAAACAAAAAACAAAAACAAACCTAGAACATTTCATATTTGCTGTTCAACTTGGATAGAGAGAGATAC